>NW_003552450.1:0-2055 GCF_000090795.2 Amphimedon queenslandica | reverse complement strand
TGTTACAGTGGATGTCAGTGATTGGATTCTTTTCTTATTTGGTAGTAAGTGAACGTTATTTGATCATCAGTAATTACTAGCGATATAATTTAATTGTGACATTCATACGTATAATAATAATAATAATAATAATAATAATAATAATAATAATAATAATAATAATAATAATAACAATAATAACAATAATGTTGTTTACCGTATAGTGGAAAATTTTCGTGGTCCAAAATTTTTGTGGATCCGTCCAAAAATCAATTTCGTGGCTTTAATTTTCGTGGTTTTCTACAATTCGGCCATCTTAAACTGTATAAAATCAATTTTCGCGGATTTTGAAAAAAACGCGAAATCAGCGAAAATTTTGGGCCACGAAAATTTTCCACTATATGGTATTATAGTGTTGATAAAGATGCTAACTGGTTGCTGTGGTTTGAGACTCAGTTTATTTCTATTGCTGGAGACGATCGACAGATTGACTTTGAAGGATTCAGAAAGGCACTTCATTTATCACAAGTAACTGCATTTCCTGATGCATATACATGTACTTATGTTGTGTAGAAAGTTTAAGCTGATTTCGATCAAAATTGGATTTTTTAATGAATTTTTAACGTTACTCCAAAATCGAATAAAAGTCCCTGTACTATAGTACAGGGTCACAGCCAAATTTTGCCAAAAATGAAAAGTAGAGAATTCTTTGTTTTTATTACATTTCCTGATGCATATACATGTACTTATGTTGTGTAGAAAGTTTGAGCTGCTTCCGATCAAAATTGGATTTTTTACGAATTTTTATAAGTTACTCCAAAACTATTTTATATTTTCTAGTCTTCATTCTTTGCTAGTCGTTTCTTTTCAATATTTGATAAAGATGGGAATGGGTCCATTAGCCTCAATGAGATGATTAATGGAGTCACTTTATTGATGAGTGGGACACAACTGGATAAACTCAAGTTTCTTTTTCATTTCAGGTTTTTATTTCAAGTTTATGATGTTGATGGTAAGTTATCTGTACATACTAATGTACATGTATAGTCTCTCTTAATGGACACTCTCTATAGCGTACACCTCCATTTAACGGACAGCACCTAGTGTACCAATTACATTCCTTACTGTATAAAATAACCTCCGCATAAAGGACACCTCTGTATAACAGAGACACCTTCAAAGTGTCCATTATATAGAGGCTAGTCTGTACAATTATTATTATTATTATTATTGTTTACTAGGTGATGGTAGTATTGATTATGATGAATTAAAGATTATCCTCAGATCATGTACCAGTGAAAGTTCACTGAGAATTAATGAAGAGAATTTAGACACACTAACAAAGTAATTATTATTATTATTATCCTACCACACCAACATGTACATGTACATTTATTTATTATTTTCAGTGCTCTGTTTGATTTTGCTGATGCTGATAAAAATGGGAGCATTTCTTTTGAAGAACTGAAGAATGTTTTTGATAAATATCCAGACATTATTGACAACTTAACAATCAGGTAAATAAACAAACAAACCAATAAATAAATAAATAAACTAAGTAAAATAAATTTATTAATGATATTTCTAGTGCTTCTAATTGGCTTAAGCCTCAAAAATTTAGTCAAAATAAGAAACTTTCCGAGAGATTTTGGCCTTTTTGGTTGTCATGGAATCGCATCAGAAATGATTTGTCGTATTTCATCTTCTTATCTGTGTTCTTTATGATTAATATTGTTCTGTTTGTGGAGGCAGCAATCAGATACAGGGAATCAAGTAAATTATAATAATAATAATAATAATAATAATAATAATAATAATAATAATAATAATAATAATAATAATTAAAGATGCTTTACACATACATGTACATGTATATTTACGTGTATAATACCAGTATTTATATATTTATATATATTTTTTTCTCTCAGTGTTTCTAATATCAATAGCACGAGGAGCTGGTGCTTGTCTCAACTTCACTCCAGTGGTTGTCCTTATACTGATGTATCGTCACATTGCTACACTTATTAGATCAACAAGACTCTCTTTTCTATTTCCACTGGACAAGTTCATTAAACT
>NW_003552449.1:0-2055 GCF_000090795.2 Amphimedon queenslandica | reverse complement strand
ACTCTTAGTAGATGTATAACATACTGCACAAGGAGCATTGTGATCATGCTTTCCTGGAAATATATTATCACCACATTTTATATTCAGTACCATGCATGTAAGAAAAAACAGAAGGTACAGTTGTACTCAAATATTGAGGGACCTTTGGTAAACAGACATAGTTAGCTCCTCCTCCTGTATGAGTGTGATGACTACCTCCAGTTATTCCCTCATACAGTAGTCCGTTCAGCTCCAGTAGGACAGGACTTCCTTCCCCAACGAGTGTACACTACTCCTCCACTTTTAGGACCAGCTTGTCCTACAGGTCCAGTTTCACCTTTCCCTCCTTTCTCTCCTCCATTATCTCCTCTCTCTCCTTTCACTCCATCTCTTCCTGGTACTCCATCACGACCATCTCTACCACGCAGCACCTCAACATAGGTTTGTTTGTTGTTGCAGGACAGTCCAGTGTTGGTGTTATTCTTTAATGGTATAGCTGTAGTTAGTGTCAGTATTGAGAGCAACACTGAACACACAACTAGTGATTTCATTGAAAACCAAGGCAGTGGTGATGATTCTAGGAGTTTATGTAACTATTATTAGACTGCAATGATAGTATCAAATTAAAGTTACATTCCCATACTTTTCCTTGCCATTCTTGCTAATTATATTAGCAAAATAATTTTTTCACTTATTAGTATGGAAATAATCATCTCATTACCAAAATTCCTATAGGTAGACTAGAAATTTTTATCACACACTGTTAATTGTTACTTAGTTCACACAACACAATTATGAGCATATTATTGATACATATACATGTTCTGGTGTTGTATATCTAGTTTGAACTCATTTCAATAAAAACGATTTTTTATAAATTTTAAGCTTCAAAAGACATGCAGCACTTTTCAGCTCATGAAGCATGCTGCTGTTCAGCTCACTTGGCATGCTTTATGGAAAACCACAATATCATTATTTTGTAATTTTCACATAAACACTAATGAATAATTAATACTAAATTATTTGCAATTGGAGGATGCATTGGAAATTTTGTAAAGATTTTACTATGAAATTGAGTCAGTTCATATTGCTTGTCACTCTTTTCTCTAGGCAACCACCATAAAGTTTTTTTGTTCTATTACTCCTCAAATGTTTGACTCTGAGCCAGTAATGGACTCTGGTCTAGTGGTAATGCCTGGATACACTGAAATACCTGCCAACACTAGAAAAGTATTTCGTATTATTATTTAAACTTTAATTAAATGCGTCCACTATAGAGTACTATTAGTAAAAGAAAATGAGAAATTTGTAGCCCAAGCGTAAGAATAATGATGCTTTTCTTTCATCCCTCTCTTCATTCTGTCTCTTAATTTCTCTTTTAGGTTCCATTACCTCCTATCCCTGTTGAAGAAGAGGTAATGAAGAACTTATTAGCTTTATTTTTTTAGCTTTATTTATAATTATTTAGAATTATTGTTATTTTAATAGGCAAAAATCAGTATGCTGATATGGGCAACATAAGAAAAAACAAAGTGAATAATAACTATTGAATTTATTAGTATACAATGTACTGCCAATGTACAAATTAGTAAACATTATTTTTTTTTGTAATTTTATTTTTTTGCAGTGATCAGCAAAACATGATGATGATAATAATGCATAAATTGACTGTGTTTTTGAGCTTGTACTGAACCGAATTGAGTTCCTTTGTGCTATATTTATGCTTTACACTATTAATTATATAAATAAACTTCCTCTACTTTTTATGAATTATAGGTTATAGCTCCACCCATTGTAATTAATGATGTTGTTATATGATGAGCTTGAGCTTGAGAGACTTGACTTGACTGTCATCTATTTTTCCTCATTCTTCTCTTTCTCTTACACATTCTCTTATCATACCATACTGTATAGTGCTGTGCCTTTAAAATTTTGTGGATTGATCAAAATAAGGTGTCAAGCATACAAATTATTATTAATTTTTGTTGCAAACTAATGAAATTACAAAATTAACCCCCAAACAAAAATGTTAGGTGGTCTCACTGGTCTGCCAACATTGGGCCGCGTGGGTCCCGT
>NW_003552448.1:0-2055 GCF_000090795.2 Amphimedon queenslandica | reverse complement strand
TTTAGCCCATGGTTTTTTTCAAAAAATGGCTCCAAAATTACCTCAAATTTTTATTACATTTTCTGATACATATTGATGTACTTATGCTATGTATAAAGTTTGAGCCGATTCCGGCTTAATTTTTTCAAGTTACGGCCATTTTAAGGAAACACTAAAAATCTGAGAATTTTCCAAGGCTATAGCCCATGGTTTTTTCCAAAAATGGCTCCAAAATTACCCCAAATTTTTATTACATTTTCTGATACATATTGATGTACTTATGCTGTGTAGAAAGTTTAAGTTGATTCCGGCTTAAATTTTCCAAGTTTCAGCCATTTTTTTAAATGCCAATGTAGCCCATGGTTTTTTTCCAAAAAATGGCTCCGAAATCACTCCAAATTTTTACTACATTTTCTGATACATATTGATGTCCTATTCCTCTTTAGAAAGTTTGAGCCGATTCCAACTTCAATTTTTCGAGTTACGGCCATTTTTTAAAAATGCCAAAAATCTGAAGAATACCCAAGGCTATAGCCCATGGTTTTTCTGAAAAATGGCTCCAAACTCACCCCAAGAATTTATAACATTTTCTGATACATATTGACATCCTTTAAATTTGAGCTGATTTTGACTAAAACTTTTTAATTTTGATGTCCTCATGCTACAATACATGTACATGTACAGTGTATGGATGTACTTACAGACTCTTGATCCATAGTCAGGTCTTGGTATCATTATGATTCTTTGATACATGCCACATAATCCTTTAACATCAGCATCTACACACACTGTATAATTATTAATTATTACTAGTGTATCATGATTTATACTAACCAAAAGGTCTAGTGGAGGTACCAATGATCATTACCCTGTCCTATAGCCCATGGTTTTTTCCAAAAAATGGCTCCAATATCACCCCAAATTTTTATTGCAATTTCTGATAAATATTGATACCTCTAAGTTTAAGCCGATTCTGCTTTATTTTTTTAAGTTACGGCAATTTTAAAAAATGCAAAAAATCCGAAAAATACCTAAGGCTATAGCCTATGGTTTTTTCTGAAAATGGCTCCAAAATCACTCCAAAATTTTATTAAATTTTCTGATACATATTGATGTTGTTATGCCATGTAGAAAGTTTCAGCTGATTCCGACTTCATTTATGGCCATTTTAAGAAAATGCAAAAAATCTAAAAAATACCCTTTTCTCAAAAATTGTTCCAAAATTATTCCCAATTTTTATCAAATTTCTTGATGCATATTGATGTACTTATGCTATGTAGAATGTTTGAGCTGATTTCGCCTTCATTTTTTCAAGTTGCAGCCATTTTAAGAAAATGTAAAAAATCTGAAAAATACCCAAGGCTATATATAGCCCATGCTTTTTTCCAAAAAATGGCTCCAAAATAACTCCGGGCCAATTTTTATCAAATTTTTGATGCATATTAATGTACTTATGCTAGAAAGTTTGAGCTGATTCCGACTTAAATTTTTCAAGTTACGGCCATTTAAAAACATTTGCCAAAATCTAAAAAATACCCTGTACTATAGCCTGAACCAGAATCTCAGTGTCTCATCTCCAGCTATAATGACTATAGTCTGACCATCAGGGGACATTGCCTGATTAGAAAAAAAAGAGAAAAAAATACTAATTATAAGTACATGTACATCATGTACTCTCAATTCATCCTTTAATAGTCTACTCATAGGGGTAGGAACAGGGGGGGGCAGGAGGGGCTTAAGCCCCCCCAACTTTCATTAAAGGGGGGCTTAGCCCCTCCAACTTTAAGTGATGTACATGTATTACTATTATCAACACTATAGACTTTAGTTTAGGTAATCCTTATATGTGTGCATATTGTGTGATGATTCGTTTCATAAAACAATTAATACACTAGCTTAACTTCTAAGAACACACTTTTATTAGTTTTTTCAGAAATACACAAGCTTCTACTTCTTTATTTAACAACTCTGTTAACATCAGCTTCAGCTGAGCATACATTTTCGACGTTAAGGAGATTAAAAACTACTTGCGCTCTACAATGTCACAAGAGCGTCTTAATCATGTAGTTATTTTGC
>NW_003552447.1:0-2056 GCF_000090795.2 Amphimedon queenslandica | reverse complement strand
TCACAAGCTGGTGTCTATTCATATTTTCTCTCAAACAATGCACTGATATTAAAAGGTATTGAAAATGCTGCAGGAGTATGCATTGAAGTAGAAGTGAAGGGAATGTCTCCGAACGTTTTTAAAGAAGTTTTTACTGGTGTTACAAAAGAAATGATGTCTGTGTGCATAGTTGTTGGTGACTTAACTGAGTTTAATCAAGCTGAAGTGATTGTCAACGCTGCAAATGAAGAATTAAAGCACAAAGGAGGTGTTGCTGCAGCAATTGCAAGGAAAGGTGGCCCAAGCATTCAACAGGAATCGATTGATTACATCAGAAAAAACAAAAAGGTAGCTACTGGAACAGCTGTGCATTTCACTGCAACTGGTAACCTTCCTTCTTCATTTAAAGCAATTGTTCATGCAGTTGGTCCAAGATATCATGCTGAAGACAAGCAAAATTCCTGTGCAACATTAAAACAGGCAATTTTTCAGAGTCTTGAGTTAGCGAAAAATTATGAGTCTGTAGCCTTCCCAGCTATTGGAGGTGGTAGTTTTGGTTTTCCCATTGCTGTTTGTGCTAATATTCATTTTGAAGCTGTAGTTGAATTTAGCAAAACAGAACTACCAACTAAACTGAGAAAAGTTTATTTTGTCATAATTGAAGAAAATGTCGAGGTTTTTCTGCAAGCAGCCAAGAATTATCTGTCAGATATCTTATTGGAACAACCACCAACTTTTGAAAGCCTTAGTCCTTTAAGTATACCTCATCTGGTACCAAATGCATCTTCAGCATCGAGTGTGCTACCAACTCTAACAACTGTTGCTGCACAGCAATATCCAAAAAGAAAATATAAGAAACATAAAGCATCTTATAATGTACCTGAATTAGGGACTAGTCTTGAATATATCAAAATATCACAAGGCAGCATAATTGACTACCCGGTAAGTATCATTTTATTACTAAAATAATTATATTTACCATAATATGGATATAAATTCTGTGGGGTATTTAGCTTCAGGGGTGTGTCATTTCTTATCTAAAAAAATTAATACTGGAACATACTGCACATGTGCAGCATGTGTACATAATGCATGTGCATGCACATGCAAAAGTTATGCCCTTGAAATAACCTAGCTTTTCACAGAAACACAAAATTTTATACACTTAAAATTTTGTACACTCGTACCCATATTCAAAAGTAAACTGTGGTACTGAACAGTTAGTCAGGAATCTTGGTGGCAAAAGTGAATGAAAGCATATATTATTAGTAACGCGGTAGCGTTACTAAGTAGGATTCACCCCACTTCAAAATGGCTGCCACGACTTTTGCAGCCTTGCTATACCAGGAAATGAGCTCCTATGCTTACCAGACTTTATAGAGGACCTTATCTTGACCAGAGGGCTCCATTGGTACCACTAGTGTGGCTCTAAACCTTGTCTGAGAGGAAAGTCAAAAATCAAGAAAACGGCCGTTTTGTTCAGCCACCTTTTTTCATCTTCATCATCATCATCATCAAGTCCTGTCAATCCAGTTGTCGGTCTGTATCTCAACTTTGCTTGGTGATAGAAGGTTAATTCTTACACCATTCTACTCCAATAATGCATGCACAGGTCCCTATTCTTTATGACAATTTTCCAACAAAGAAAGAAGTTGTACTGTCACTGCTGGATCGGGCCCATCTTAGCTGCATGCTGCCATTTTATTAATAAAAGAAGCATGTGCTCCAAAATTTGGTGTGGTCGTGCATGCTCATATCTCTGCAGCTCTGGAAGAAGCAAGCAAATGAAGCTAGTCAACCGCAACACTTCGTGGAGGTTTCCAGCTAAGAGAAGGTATTATTAATCATACTATTCTTTTATTAAGTATGTAATGAATTATTTTATTTCAAAAAACAAACAATTAATTAAATAATGTTATAATAATGCGATGATAATATGACTTGACAACAGGAAGGATTGCAGGGAAGATGGATAGGCTGTCCCTGCTCCTTGAACAAGGACTCTTGTCAAGACTAGTATAAATTTCACTTGCCATCAGTATAGTAGACATTCTTTCAGCATATCTATCCACTCAAT
>NW_003552446.1:0-2056 GCF_000090795.2 Amphimedon queenslandica | reverse complement strand
ATTGTTTAGAATCGGCATAAGATGTCTCGACAGCCGACCCATTGGACTATACGAAACATGTGATATATTACTCGGTGAGCCACTTTGTAGAAAATCGAGAGAGGTATCATGGATCGATGTAGAAATGCCGCATAAAAGAAAACGAAATTTAACAAAGAAACTCAGTGAAGTTGAAGAAATAGCAGCAAACGATCCATCAACTGAAGACTTTTATGGGGAGGGCCTTGTCACTCACTTTTATCCAAACAGAGCCCAAGAACATGAAGAATATTGCCTTTATGACTTTGTAGCCAAACTCACTTACAAGGGCAAAGATAAAAATGGCGAACGAATCTATAGACCACTACAGAAAGAGCGCCTTCCTAACTTTATTGATTTTGATGTCTATAAAGAAAATCAGAGAGACAGTTTCTATTATGCCATCATTCTCCTTTTCGTGCCGTTTAGAAATGAGGATGAATTAGTTCATGATGGTGAAACTGTCCAAGAAGCATTCGATCGCCACATTGTCGACCACGAAAGGTGTGTCGAAGCAAATGAGAAATTCAGAAAGTTGCTCAAATGTAGAGAGAAATTAAAAGACATACAAGATGCCAGAGCAGCAAACAGAGAAGAGGAAAATGATGTGGAAGACGACGATCCACAACTGATGGGACAGATTAAAGATGCAATGAATGACGTGAGAGATATGGACACTGGATCTGGTCTCACTTTGCAAGAGAGAGAATCGATGCTAAATGTAGACCAAAAACGCATCTTTGATCACGTAAAAGCTCATCTATTGAGGCAAATTGAATACGAAAATAAATCGAAACAAGAGAAGGAGCAATCAGAAAGTGTAAAACCGTTGCACATGTTCATCAGTGGTGTAGGTGGCACCGGTAAATCTTTTCTTATTGAGGCAATTAAAGCACTAGTGAAAAGCCTCTGGTCAACACTGACCAAACAGACATGTGCAGTCTGTGCTCCAACAGGATTGGCAGCTTACAATGTGGGAGGTGTGACAGCACACAGACTGTTTCAGCTGCCAATAGAACATGATGGACAATGTGCCTCATACTGGTCCATACCAAAGGCTAGTCACAAAGTAATGAAAACAGAACTTCAGGATCTGAAAATGGTAATCATTGATGAAGTGTCCATGGTTTCTAGCCTCAATCTCACTTACATACACATGAGAATGAATGACTTATTCGAATCAGACGAATGGTTCGGTGGCAAGAATGTCCTCTTTGTTGGTGACATCCTTCAATTGCCACCAGTTCGTGGACAACCAGTGTTTGACAAAGTAACAGCATCAACACTGAAATACAGACTTGGTAGTATGGGTGCAGTGAACATATGGCGTGATACTGTCACCTATGACGAATTGACAATAAACGAAAGACAAAAAACAGACCAGAAATTTTCGGAAATGTTGGACAAAGTGAGACGTGGCTTTCCAGACGATGAGACTTTCGCTACACTTTCCGAAAGGGTATTTTCGACGCCCATTGAGAAAAAATTTAAAATATTACAACAGGGTGGTAACGCCCCAGTTTGCCTGTTTCCAAAAGTAGACATGTGCAAAGAATTTAATGAAACAATGCTGGCTAATCTACCAAGTCCTACCATAAAAATAAGAGCCACAAATTTAATTGATGGTACTGGCAACATACATGTACGTAGAAAGAAAGATGATGATGATTTAGAAAAAAAGGTTGAGAAAAAGTTAAAAGAATTAAATAAAGATATTAACAATACTGGTGGTTTAGAAGCCAAATTAAAATTGGCTGTGGGGGCTAGAGTAATGTTGCGTTGCAATGTAAATGTTGAAAAGGGATTAGTGAATGGAGCACTTGGTACAGTGCAGGCCATTTCAGAAACACGCATAACAGTTAAATTTGATAGAATAACTGATCCTTGTGAGATTGAGAAAGTCAAGAGAAAGTTTATGGTAATGAAAAATGTCTTTGTGTATAGAAGCCAGTTTCCTTTGATATTAGCTTTTGCTGTTACCATACACAAATGCCAGGGACTGTCACTAGATAATGCAATCATTGATCTGTCTGAAAAC
>NW_003552445.1:0-2056 GCF_000090795.2 Amphimedon queenslandica | reverse complement strand
TGTCAGAGTAAATCAAATTGGGATAATCACGTAGTAAAAGTATAATCCTCACCTCCACTAAATTTATTAGGAATTGTCAAAGATGGTTAAAGTTGCTCCAAATACCATAGTATTGTAGTGCTTGTCAGCTCATGAAGCATGCTGTTTATCTCACTTAGCATGCTTTGTGTGAGAAACCCTTCTGCAATAGTCCATACAGAGACATTATGAGGTCTCATCAAAAATTTAGAAACTTAGAAATTAACGGCAAAGGAAAAATTTTGATTGAAATCAGCTCACATTTTCTACACAACATAAAAACATATATCAAACAATATCTAAGAATGGAGAATTCTCCACCTAGTAATCTTATGATGAAATTTGCCTAAAGTTCCTGTACTATATACAGGGTGTGTGGCCAAGTTTTTGAGCCGCTTTAAAAATTCATAAACATCTAAATTTGATCAGAATCAAATGCTGCTGTTTTTTATTCCATTAACAGCGAAATAAACTCCACCTACCTTTTTGCAGTTCACTCAAAGTTATCGAATTCCAAGAGCTGTTTAACAAGGGAATTATCTGCTGTATCATTAAAACAGAACTTGACATCAGTAAAAATCCTGGCAAAAAAAACACGAAACCCATCACTATAATGATGTAAAAGCACAGTTGAAATCTAATGGACAATTGCAAAAGGCACAACCCCTAGTCAACAAACATCTTGTCCATACTAGCAATATGAACCACTTACTTCACTGAAAATAATTATTGTTTCCTAAAATTAGTAGACTTTATATGTACCAGTTGCTATTAGAGTCATACCTTATTTGGCTTACTCACTGATCTAGCTGTGGTTTTGTGATAGTGGTAATGTTGTTATAATTGACAGTCACATGATTTTGTTTTGATAAGGTCTGCTATTGAAATATGATGGATCCCATCTCTCCAGAAAGAAGGAGGTTATCACCCTCTTCTTCACTTGTTAACAATGCAAGTAAAAGGAAGTACAAACCTTTCAACTGCTTCAGTAACTACTGTAAGGAATTAAAGTCTCGTTCATTGAATTTACCATCAATCCTACTACTGATTTATGCTCTGCCAATTGAAACTTGTATTTTAATTACTGACTTGACCAGTAACCAGTTCAGCCAGTGTCACTTATTTCACTCTAAGAGTGATATAATTTCAAATAATTTAGGGCTCATAGTAAATGTGCTCCTACTTTTTGCCCCTTTCTGTGGTTGGTTATCAGATACTAAGATTGGTAGGGGTAATGCTATTTATCTTGGTCTATGGCTTGGTTGGATAGGTGCTCTAATACAGGCCATAGGATGCTGTTTGCAGTATAATAATTCCTTTCATTGTGGCACTGTTTCTTTTATAGGGAGATTCGTAATTCCTTTTGTTTTCATGTTTATATCAATCATGCTCTTGCTCCCTAATATATTACCATACGGTATAGATCAGTTGATGAATGAATCTACTGTCAAGATAAGAGCATTCATTCACTGGTTCTGGCTGTGCCTTTATAGTGGATATGCTTTGCCAGTTATTATTGCAGATGAACTTACCATTTCAGTTGTGGCCCTTGCTCTCTTTTCTTTTTCTCTTTGTCTTCATTTTTTCCTGAAGCATCGTTTTGAGCACATACCTATTCCTAATCCTTATAAAATTGTATTTAAAGTATTGAAGTTTTCTCTTAAAACTAGTCGCACTAGAAGACAGCATCGTAGTGCATTCACATACTGGGGAGAGGAGCCCAGTAGAATGGATCTTGCTAAGGAGAGGTATGGTGGTTGTTTCTCTCATGAAGAAGTGGAAAATATAAAGACTTTTCTACGTATTGATGTTGTTTGGGTTACTGTTTTTGCCTTATTTGTTTCTGCTTTTCCAATTGTATTTCAGTTATTTCATTTTACTGTACAATTTAAAGATGGTTCTAAAGAAAATGCTAGTAATGCTATTTGGGTTTTTGGCAATGTTGTTCCTTTGTTTGTTCTGGTCCCTTTGTTTGAACTGGTTATTCTACCTCTCTTTCCTAAATTAGAATATTTTATAATTAATCCATTGAAAGGAC
>NW_003552444.1:0-2056 GCF_000090795.2 Amphimedon queenslandica | reverse complement strand
CAAACAGGGAGGCAGGGTATCTTAGGAAGAATGGTCAGACCTCAATAACTAGTGTTACTAATGGGGTCTATACTTGTCAGTATACTAATTCAACTGGTGGTGTCTCTTATGCTTCGTTTGCTGTGTTTCTAAGGGCCAGAGAGCCTTCTTCTGGCTCTAGTAATACTAGTAAGGAATCACATTCTTTCTCATGAACCTGATGTGTGAAGAGTATTATGATTGATTCATAAATATAGATTGATATGTGTACTCTTACTATACCAAAATTTCGCTGAAATTATTGAGGTTTTTGCAAGTTATACATGTAGTTTGCAGTGATATCAGTGACTAGGTGCAGAGTAAATTAAACCATCAGTTCATGTTATCATATTCAGCATGCATCTAAAATTTTCTAAATTAAATTCCTAAAATTATTTCACTATCTCATAAGTTGTGCTTAATTATAGTATGGCAACTACTTGATTAAAATTTGGTAATAATTCTTTTAGAAAAGTATTGTCAAGTAGAATCTATTTTTATTCTTATTTTTATTCAGACTTGAATCTATTCAGTTCTGTATTTTTTTGTGTGTGTGTAGCAAGTGTACATACTGCATAGTTTTGATTACTTCTCTACTTTTCTTTTATTTTCTTTAACCATCTTCCTCTTTCTTATAGCTTTTCTTTCAGTCCAGTCAATAGAATACAGCACTAATAATGAGTCAATCATAGTTACTTGTGTAACCACAGGATGGCCAGCAACTCAAGTAGTATGGAAACACAACAATGTCCAGCTATCCCCTGGCAGTGGATTCACAATGAACCAAAGAGTAATGGACAGGGAGCAGTGTACATACAAGAATGACCTCATTGTTGAGAATTCTGTGAATCGTATTGGCATGTACAGATGTGAGGTTAAATCATTACGTCATAACAATGTTACCATAGATACCACGGTTGGATCCGTGACTGTACAAGCAGCGGGTAACATACGAGTTGCCGTGACGACCCTAGGATCGCAAGAAGTTGGTGAATCCTTCACTCTAAACTGCACTGTTAATAAGATTAATAATGTCTCACTGGGTATACGATGGATGAAAAATAATGTGACTATAGTCTCTGATATTAGTAAAGGAGTGATGCTTGGTAGTATTGGAGAGGACTCTGATTCTGTTAGTAGGTTACTTACTTTGAGTCCTATTAGACTATCACACTCTGGCCAGTACTCGTGTGATGCTATCAATGGAAGTGCTGTTGATGGTAGAGCCACTATTAGAGTGGATATTGATGGTAGGTATAAGTTGATAATTGTTTTTGTTTTATTTCCTATTTTAATTGCTAATTAATGTTTATTTTGAGCTACTCCTGTACATTTACACAATGTATCTCCCCTTTCTAATGTTGTTTTTCTTCCCTTTTTTGTCTCTATTTTTTCTTCTTATACATTTATTATTTTTCTCAACCATTCCCATTCTTCCCTCCCTCTCTCTCTCAGCTCCCAACTTGCCCCTCTCATTAGACCCCAGTCCTGATTTATCCCTAACATTAGGAGAGGAGTGCACATTAATGTGCTCAGCACTACTACCAGAATCACTGAGTCCAACTATTGCATCAATAACCTGGTACAAGGACTTATCTCCTTTCACTGGTAGTGGTGTCACAACTAATCTAGCTGAGGGAACTTCTAATCTTAATCTTGGTATGGTCCTCTCTGAAGAGGCTGGTAATTATACTTGTGTGGCTAATGTTTCATCTCCGTTCATTGATACTGGGTATAATCTCATTGTGTCTAATACAACGCTAGTCACTGTGTTAAGTAAGTGTCGATGACCATCTACATGTACATGTACATATGTATATCACAAGGTATAACATGTACATGTATGTAGAGAAATAAGAGAGAAGGCAATTTTGTAATTAGAGAGAGAGAAAGGGAAGAGAGAATAAGAAAGAAGAATCCATAGCTTTTTGTAGCTGTAAAAGAATTAAAGTGTAAGTATTAATAATGTGTACATGTACATGTACATGTACATATTGTTTTTATTTGATGTGACTGTACATGTACAACTATGATGAGA
>NW_003552443.1:0-2057 GCF_000090795.2 Amphimedon queenslandica | reverse complement strand
TGGGTGTCAATACTAGAAGAGGATGCAGCTACATCCCCATCTCTGCCGGCAACAAGTGAATGGGAAGAGGCTTCTGACAATTATCAAGAATTTCAAGAGAATGATCCATCTTATGAAAATGACTACTTGTGACATTATCAATAACTTAGTATCATCTATTATTATGACTTGAGTTGAGTTGTTAGTATTACTTAAGTTGAGTTTTTTCATCTTATCAGTTTGAGGCCAGTTTCTCTTGGTCTTAACAATCATCAACAGTGCACTGCCAGTCAGCCAGTGGGGCTTCAGTTCTCTTTAAGATGGAGCCATTTTTCTAGCTTTACTTGCCTGATTCAGTACTGATGACAGCTCCGATTAGTGCTGATGGCCAAACATTACTGTATCAGTTATGATAAGATCGGGTAACATCAGTACTGGCAACAGTTCCGATACACGCAAAAATAACAGATAAGAATCAGTATCGATGGCTGTCATTTCAGATCGGATATAGAATCGGTCGTGAATCATCACTGATGACCAACATTACTGGATCAAGCATGGTAACTCTTGGGTGTGTAGAGGCAGTGGCAAAAAGGGAAAGGGCTGAGTCCAAATTATTATTATTATTATTAGTATAGGTTATACACCGAGGTAGAGGTTTCTATGGTATTTATTAACCGAGCGACGCAGTCGCGAGGTTAATAAATACCATAGCGATACCGAGGTGTATAACCAACTTCTACCATGACACTTGAAAAACAACTACCAGCTGCTGATAATAAGACCACAGTTGACATACATACAACATATCTAACAGGCTAGGCCTGT
This sequence comes from Amphimedon queenslandica, assembly GCF_000090795.2. Classification (NCBI taxonomy): domain Eukaryota; kingdom Metazoa; phylum Porifera; class Demospongiae; order Haplosclerida; family Niphatidae; genus Amphimedon; species Amphimedon queenslandica. The sequence continues at coordinate 1,250 of NW_003552443.1, read as the reverse complement.
AAAGAATCAACCAAGCTTGATAAATGGACTAATAAGAGCATAAGCGTAGAGTACAAAACTGCCAATCAATTAATTATTTAACGAGATAGGTTTATATTTTTACGAGCTAGGTTAATATGAAAAATAATTGACCTCCAATACTGCAATCTGATTGGTCAATCGCAAGGTGGCATGGTAGAAATGTTGTTATTATTATTATTTGATTATTATTTGAATTTTGAAATTATCAGCTGTTTGATTTTATTATACATAAATGAATTCCTATTACTATTCCTAAGCTGTATAGCTAGCATTAAAATTAGTAACTTTTACCTCAACAATAAGTTGAAAGTAGGTAAAGAAACAAAGCAGACAAAATTGACCTGTGATAAGTGGATGTGGTTTTGATAAGGAGGAGGAGCTTGCCACTTCAGCACAATTGGCTTGTAACTTGTTCTTCTTTATATTGACTGTATCTTTTCATTTCTTTATCTTACAACAGTTGATCATTAACAGTGATAGAGGTAAGTATATTATAGTTCATTTTAATTATACTTTACTAATAATTACAAGATGATTGATGTGTCTCAATGGAGAGCAAGTATTGGACTGTGGAACTACTGTCAAGCTGCCTCCAGTAGACCAGCTAATGGCCGCCACTCTCACTCATTCAAAGCTGCAGTAGACAGCAAGTCAGGCAGTACTACATCAGGAGAGAAGACATCTAAACTGCCAGCAGCTCTGTCTCTTATTGCTTTCCTCCTTTTTCTCTCTTTATTAAGACACATCTTGATGATTCCTCCAACAGGTGAACAACAATTGCAACTTTGTACTTGTATATTTACTGGTATTTTATTATTAGGTAACTGCTACCAAGTACAATGTACTACTGGTGTTACTGTTACTGATACAAATTACCTCCAATCAGTAGTGTTAGCTGGAGGCAGGAGTTCTAACCTGATTTACAATGATCTCTATTTGATTGTTTGTCTACGTATGCTCCTCCTCTTATCAGGAGATGTTGAACTCAATCCTGGTCCTCTATAACAGGTAAACATACACTTAATACAACACTCATTAACTGATACACTACTGCAGGTAATCCAAAGGATATATTAAGGACTCATTCTGTTAAACTCAATGATGCTATTACTACTAACCTTTACAGAGTAACTGATGCACTGTATGCTGAAGGACTGATACCACTGGATACTAAAGAGAATATACAAACAGTAACAGGAATATCTGATTATAGGAAATCAAGTCAATAT
>NW_003552442.1:0-2057 GCF_000090795.2 Amphimedon queenslandica | reverse complement strand
CCACACAATTAAGCCAGTGATCATGTACATATACCAGCAACTAAAAGCAACATGTATACTAGACAGTGAAAAGAGTTATGGAAACAAAGTAAAAAAGCACTTGCTTGCACATGCAGAGCAGACAAATACTATTTAGGTCGAGCTATGAGCGAATGATGTTTGGTGAGCATGAAAGGTCAAAAAAATTCAGATTTGATAGTAGAGCACACTTTGTTCAAGATACATGTAGATGACATGATAGTTTATTAGTGTCTGTTGTCTTGTTATTTCTTGTTTGTCCAAAGACCTGCATCAGTCACCTTCATACCACAGGTCTTGTTCAGGATCCAGTTGTCTCCCTCTCTCTTCTCAGTTGATACCTATAGCTCTCTCCTCTCCTTCAAGTATTCCTCTATCAGTAGTTGTCTGTCTTTTTGATGGAGGTCTGTCCCCTGCTATGGGTTCTTCCTATGATGCTCTCATTCCATACTTGATCTTGAGTCTGGGACTACTGTCAGTTCTTCACTGACCTCAATGAGGTGTGTCCTTTCATTTGACAGCTCATGCTTCCTTCTTCCTTCCTTCTTCCTCACTCATACATGTTACTGGAACTGATATGTACTCATTAATGAGTGTGCCCACGTGACAGTCAATAGGACAAATATACAGGTATTGTATGTACAGTGGGTATTCATGATGACAGTGCATTTACATAGTGTATCAATATTGACAGTCAGAGTAGAACAAATAAGCTATTCCTACAATTAACAAGTACATGTACATGAATATTACATGTGTATGTATGTACACTGTAAGGTGGTTTACAATATTTCTGCTAGTTCTCAAGTTATGCTAATGCTCAAGTTGAATTTTGTTCTAGTCTAGTGTCAAGCATGAGTTAAAGGTCAACCTGCCCATGCTTTTGATTAAATAATAGTAATTCACACATAATACATGTACATGTATACAAATGTACTACCGTACTTTCTCTTAATAATTGATATTGTAATTTCAATAATAAAATAATAATTTCGGAGAAATAGTACCTAAAATAGTCTAATTACATGTACATGTACTTCTCACAAATATTATCCTTGCTACTTGTTCTAGTAGTTTCGTCAGGATTATCTATGATATATTCATTTTAACTGGCACTGAAGGGGAAGGTAAGCTGCCTCTACATTTGTCAAAAAATTATTATTTCGGCTTAATTATTTCAATTTGACATCTAAAATCTTGTTTAGAAAATTACCTGCCCAAAACAGTAATGATGAATTTGTAGAGAAACTTGCAGTAAACATGACTGTACACAAAATATTTGGTTATGTTAAGGACTAGTGTACATTAATATACAATATTGATGGACATTGTAAAATAATATTAAGCAATTCCAGCAATTATCACATGAATAATGTGTAATGGCTTGTTGCTATATACTGGCCCTAAATGCTCTACTACATGTACATTGTAGTTATACATGCACTTCAGTATAATACATGTATTAATGGGACAAGACACTGTAACACAAGTCAGGTGAGTGGTCACAAAGACAAGATGAACCATGAAATGTTCTGCATTCATTAACTTAATAAATAAATCATTGAATGATTGAAGAATGCATGTAGAATGATGTACACGTATCATTAATATAAAAGTAATACATAATACTCAACTATTGACTGTACACATATTAATTATACAAGTCATTATGCTCTACTGAAATGGGATTCAATTATGATTGTGACAAAGTGTTGTCAAAACAACTTACATGTACATGTACATGTATTCTCATTAGCAGCTAAAGCATAAACAGAGAATTACTCACAGGTTAGTTTGTACATGTACACTCATGAGTACAGGCTTGTTCAATTTAAGCTATTATTATCAGGACCTGCTCAGGATCTACCACTTTTTAACGACCTGGGGGCAGGGCCACTGAGAGGGGGGGGCAAAAGGGGCAAATGCCCTGGGCCCCACAATTTTAAGGGCCCCAAAGAAATTTTCTAAGAACTTAATTAAACAAAATTATTACAGAAGATGGGCCCTTCTGGCCTTTTGCCAAGCAAAAAAGTCATGAT
>NW_003552441.1:0-2057 GCF_000090795.2 Amphimedon queenslandica | reverse complement strand
ATGCAGTAAAGGCTGGTTTATAACATGTATCATCCAGAGTGATGTCACTATTTCACGGATGCTTTATGCTACATGTAGAACACAACCAAATTTTTTTCTAATCTCAACATACTTTTATTAGTTGAATGAATAGGACCTGGGTCTAATTGAGTAGCAGAAGGTGAAGAATGAACTATTGGTTTTAATACATAATTTCGTAGCAATAGATATACTGGACTAAGTAGGATCACAGGAGCAATTGAGTGGCAGAAGGTGAAGAATGACCTATTGATTTTAATGAATAATTTTGTAGCAATACCGTACCGCTGTTGAATTCCGTGGGGTATTTAATTTCACAAATTGCGTGGGTAACTTCTTAACATCGAAAATTAATATCATGGAAATATGCTCTGCACATGCGCAGCATGAGGAAATCAATGACTTAATGCAAGTGCACGTGCAAGAACATGAAAAGTAACCCCACAAAATTAAATAATTAAGAGCTTTTTACTAAAATATACCCTCAAAATTTACTAGCCACACATTATACATACTTGACTTAATACTACCTGGGAGTAATTGAGTACCAGAAGATGAAAAAAACCTGTTGATTTTAATACATAATTTGGTAGTAAAGCACATTGCTTGAGTGAATAGGATCTGAGAGTAATTGAGTAGCAGAAGATGAAGACTGACCTATTGATTTTTATACATAATTTTGTAGCAATGTACATACTTGACTGAACAGGATCAACAGAAAAAGAAGAATGACCTGTTGATCATAAGGTAGATGTGATGCCATATCGTATAGCAGGACATTTTTGTTGGGTGCTAAGTTGTTTTTTTTTCCAAAATTTTGATTGAAAATTTTAAACAACGAAAATTTTATCTACCTAAAATTTTGACTGAATTAAAAATTCCTGTGTGCCCACGTGTCAGCAACTGCTATCCGCGTGTTTCAACATGGCTTTTTATTGTTACTTTAAGTCCTCTTCCAAGTCCACAGAAGCTCCTATTGACTTTTATCTACTCAATCCTAAGGGAATATTATCTGAAAATCTAGAACCTGCTGTTACAAAAGAGTCAAACCATAAACCTAGAGGAACCTATCAAAGAATGTCCCATGAGAAACAGGCAATTGTAGCCAAGTATGCCTGTCAATATGGTAATAATGCGGCCGTTTGTCATTTTCAAAGGAATTTGGTGTCACTTTAAACCTAGCTGTTTCGACATGGAATCTGAAGTATTTGGCTCAGGTGAAGCATCAAGTCAAAAATAAAGAAACTCCAAATGTGTGTAGTTTGACTGATAAGAAAAGAGGAAGGCCATTGCTTTTGTGCGAAAGGCTAGACGCAGATGTCAAACACTACATACGTGCTGTACATGATGGAGAAATAGTTACTACTAGGATGACAGCTGCTTCTGCTACAGCCATTGTTAGAAAGACATATAGAAATTTATTAGCTGAAAATGGAGGCCCTATCGTTATTACCACAGGCTGGGCAAAGTCTGTACTCTACAGGCTCAATTTTCTGAAAAGAAGGGGGAGCTCAGCGGCAAAGATTACATTTAGCAACTTTGAGTTGAAACAACAATACTTGTTTGACTTTAAGTCAGTTGTAGTCATGGATGAAATACCCCAAAAACTAATATTCAATTGGGACCACACTGGCATTAGTAAAGGTTGCCAAAGTCGTGGCAGCCATTTTAAACTGGGATGAATCCTACTCAGTGATGCTACCGCATTACTAAGAGTTCCAGGTTCAGCTTGGGCAATGGAGAAGGGAAAAAAGATGGTTGAGATCACTGGTATCAGCGACAAGTGGCAAATAACTGGTTTAATTTTGTGGCACACTAGATGGAAAGTTTTTGCCTCTTCAAATTAATTTACCAAAGAAAAACTCTGCCTTGTCTCCCTCGGTGTATCTTTCCAAATGACTGGCATATAACGTATACAGTAAACTACTGGTCGAACGACGGAAATATGGCAAAATATATTTAGAAAATTCTTCTTTCTTATGTCAAAACACTAGCAGAATTGGGGTTGTCTCAAGACTATCCTGCACTAGTGATAATTA
>NW_003552440.1:0-2057 GCF_000090795.2 Amphimedon queenslandica | reverse complement strand
GAGTGATTGAGACATTTCAATGTCATTTTTATTGTCAGAATCTTTCTTTTTTTCTTCAATTTTAAGACCACAAACAGAAACAGCAATGATTTCATCAGCCTTGCTGAGATGCTTGGCATTAGTATGTAATTTCTTTAATTGTCTTTTGAGTGTTTGCTCTCTCCCTACCACACCTTTTTGCTCATTATTAAGAGAGACTGTATCTTCATCTTCAGGTGACTCTTCGTTAGAGGCTTCAACATCAAATGACTCTTCACTCATTGAATATACATCAACAGAGTCTTCACTTGTCAGTGATTCAATTTCAAGATAGTCATGTCTTTTTAATATTATTGGCCTTTCCACTCCATTAATGCACGTGTCCTCATCTTTAGCAAAAGAATGTTCTTCTTCATCATCAGAAATTATCACGTGCACAATCTCTTTCCTAGTCTTTATTGTTTCTAATACATTATATTGTTGCAAGGTACCGCAGTGATTCTCATTGTCTTGTGATAAATGATCTCCTTCAAGGTCTTCAAGATCCCAGATTCTTAGACATTGGGATGTAAATTCATTTTCAGCTGGTACAGCACTATTGTCATCTTGAACTAATGTATCTTCTCTTAGTAATGACATTGCAATGTTGTGAGATGAATTACACTCAATTGCTGGGTTTTCATTCAAGTTTAGATGCCGATCTACAATATTGATAGATCTGCTATTGTTGTTGCTTTCTGTAGCTGATCCTATGTTAACAAGCAATAGAGCAGGAGCAGCCAAATGACGACTGATTTCATTGCGATCAACTTTTTTATGTGATGTGGGATTTTCAGAATTTGCTGGACAAACACGTCTCTTCTTACAACAGATTAATGATGATGACGATGATGATGTATCATACTGACTTGATGTTGGACGAGTAAATGGCTTCACAGCGTCACTGCTACTGGAAAAGGAAACGACATTACCCATCTGTGTAGTGTGTATTTTGAATTATAGTTATCCCATAGTTACGACGCTTCCAACCAATCAGATAAGCCTAAGCCTAAGGAGCTGTTGCTGCAGGGGTGGGGCTGACTACCCATGTGCTGTGTCATGGCGCTTGAAAAATACTTCATGAATGAACGGCCATCTCCTTCTCAGCCTCTTAATTCATCACTAGAAGAGCCGTATAAGAAGAATATAGACTAGAGAAAGACTGTCATTATTCCTCTGGTAAGATTTGATTTATTTTTCTAAATAATACATTATAATTATTAGTGTTTTCTCCTGATGAAATACAGCTAGCTTGTAATGAAGATAATATGGACATAAGATCATTGCTAGCAAAATGGTGGAAAAGAAGAGCTATACATGGACATGGATTTTTCCAAAAAATGGCTTCAAAACCACCCCAAATTTATATTATATTTTCTGATACATTGATGTCCTTCTATGTAGAAAGTTTGAGCTTTTCTGACAAATATTTTTTGAGTTATGGCCAAAATTTTATTAAAAATTGATCAATTTTCGGAAAAAAGGAAAAGCTATTGCCCATGGTTTTTTCCCAAGAAAATGACTTCTAAATTACCCTCATTTTTTATTATTTCCTGATACACATTAATGTCGCTTATGCCGTATAGAAAGTTTGAGCTGATCCGACTTATATTTTTTGAGTTATGAGCATATATTAAAACAAGCCAATATTTTTAAGAAAAGCAAAAAGGCTATAGCCCTTGGTTTATTTCAAAATTTGGCTCTGAAATCATACCCAATTTTCATTTTCCAATACTATGCTATGTAGAAAGTTTGGGCTTGTTCTAATTACAAATTTTTGCATTATGGACATGTGACAAATCTATTTCTATTACAGGTTGATAATCTGGAAGCATCTTTAGCCATTTCTGCTAACTTTGTCAATCATTCAAACATTAGTTTAGTGAGAGATGAATTGTTGATGGTTCACTAATTGATGATAGATCTAAGGAATTCCTCTCTTCTCTGAGTGCCTTGGAACTCAATATTGACAGTAATACCAGTATTGAAGAAAGAAAGGATTTGAAGTGGAAAGCCGAGTTTAAGATGAACTAAATCCT
>NW_003552439.1:0-2058 GCF_000090795.2 Amphimedon queenslandica | reverse complement strand
TTCCGTCTACCTTCATTCTAGCACTCCGTACCACTGTTACAGACTATCGATTATATTCACAAAGAAACAGTAATTGTCTTGTATCATAGTTGTTTATGATTTCTGTAACATTAGAGCTGATTTCTATACTACTTATTTTCTCTCAATCCCCTCTCTCTTTCCTCTCTAGACTTTTATTGCTCACACACTACGCTCTTAGTGCATACACATATCAGTATAGTCTTTCAATTGATCAGTTGTCTTTGAATACAAATCAACCTTTTACAAGCCTATCATTTCCAATTTCTGATTTTATTTGCCATCATTGTTAATTCTCCTTGATTATTTATTTATTTATGTATATTATAATCTTTATTTATATGCATATTTTAAATCTATTCATTCATTTATTTTTCCCTTTCCTTTCTTTTCTGATTTTCTGGGTGCCAGCAGCTCTTGCTGGTAGTCCTTCAGGATGCTTCCTCTGCTCTCTCTGTACTATGTTAGACTACTTACTTTATGCATCTTGTAAAATTATAATTAAATTAAATAGTAGTCTTGACATGAGTCCTTGTTCAAGAAGCAGTGAGAGTATCCATCTTCCTTGCAATCCTGTCCTGTGTTGTTCCTGTTGTCAAGTTCATGATCATTGTTTCAATAACATTATTGTTTGTAATCTTTAAAAATACAATTTATTAATTATTTATTTAAATAAAACAATGATATCTAAGATTAAATAACTTCTCTTAGCTAGAACTAGAAGCCTGGAACCTCCACTAAGTATTGCAGTTGATCCAAGCATAGCTAGATACGAGCTAGATAAAAAAATTGCTTGCATTTCCCAGTTCTGAGATCTGAGCATGCGCGACCACACCCAAATTTTGGAGCACATGTTTCTTTTAATAACAAAATGGCGGAATGAGGTAAGTTTTGACTGATGCTAGAGTCATAGTGTCACTTCTTCCTTTCTTGGAGAATGAGGTAATGGGACATGGACCTGCGCATAGACTGTTGGAGTAGAATGGTGTAAGAATTAGCCTTCTAGCACCAGCCAATATTGAGATACACACCGACAACTGGATTGACAGGAGATGATGATGATGATGATGATGATGAAGACGACTGAACAAAACGGCCGTTTTGCCGATTTTTGACTTTCCTCTTAGACAAGGTGTAGAGCCACGCTAGTGGTACCTATGGAGTCCTCTGGTCAAGATAAGGTCTTCTGAGAAGTCTGGTAAGCATAGGAGCTTGTTTTCCCGGTATAGCAAGGCTGCAAAAGTTGTGGCAGCCATATTGTTTTGGGGTGAATCCTACTTAGTAACGCTACCGCGTTACTAATATGTACATATTCACTATATTGTCAATTTTTGTCTCCTTCCTTCCCCCCCCCTCTCTCTCTCTCCATCAGATGATGACTACTCTAGAGGGTATGGTGTCAAAGACCCAGCGATCATTAATGACACTAAAGGAGAGAATACACTTGGTATCAACACTGACTTCAGCTCATAATATGTACAAACAATTTGAAGTAATTAATACAAACACACACCCACACACTCATAATGTAATGTCATGCATAATTAAAGTCTGTATGTAGTACACCGCACATACTATATGCTGCACTGTAATGTGTGTACATGTACATGCAGTTTTTAAATTGGCCATAACTTAAAAATTTGAGCTCAGAATTGGCTCAAACTTTCTACACAGCATAAGTGCATCAATACGTAACAGAAAATGTAATAAAAATTTTAAATGATTTTGGAGCCATTTTTGGAAAAACCCATGGGCTATTATAGTACAGGGTATTTTTCAAAAATTGGCCGATTTCTTAAAATAGCCATAACTTTAAATGTAATGTGAATATTTCAAGAAATTCTCCTCTTTCTTTCTCTTCATTAGCAAGAACAAGAGCCCATTATACAGCAGAGGATACAACAAGCAGTTGATGAAGTGAAGACAAAGTCATCAGAAGACAAACAGAAAGTATTAATGGACGCCAGCAGACAATTGAGGGAAGCACTGAAAGAAGCTAATGCACAATCAAACTCAAAAGAAGTAAAGAAAGAGAGAGAG
>NW_003552438.1:0-2058 GCF_000090795.2 Amphimedon queenslandica | reverse complement strand
TGCATGTACATAGTTTTGACATTACTGTTGTCTCCCCCCCCCTCTCTCTCACTCTGTCTCTCACCCCCCCTCTCTCTCCCTCCCCCTCTCTCTTCATCCTCTCTCCCTCCTCTCTCTCTCCCTCTCTCCCCCCTCTCTCTTCTAAAGGAGAGATTAGGCACATCAGTTAGAAGTGCACTCAATGAGCAGCTGAATAAGATACAATGGAAGCACACGATGGAACTAGAACTGATTGATGATGTTAGGTAGGTATGTACACACACAAACTTGCAGAATGTACAAGCTCAAGTATTGATATGTACAAGCACAAGTATTGATATGTACAGTACCAGTATTGATATGTACAGTACCAGTATTGATATGTACAGTACCAGTATTGATATGTACAAGCACAAGTATTGATATGTACATTGTACATTTGTGTTTACAAGGACATGTACATGTACATACCAGTCGTGGTACACGAGACATGTACTCTGTACTTTCATGTAAATGTGCATAATACATGCATATCACATGCATGATACATGCATGTCACATGCATGTCACATGTATGCCACATGTTATACTGATTATGTGTAATAGTGCATTGCTGTATGTTATATTCCAATGGTGTTGCACTGGTCCATTGTGTTGTGTTATATTGATATTATGGGAGATGCTAATCGTCTCGTTTGTTAGGAGTTTCCTAAAACAGAGGTCTCAAATTGAAAAGGACTATTCTCAAGTGAGTAACAATAATAATACAATATCAATACTCAACACTATTACTGTACATTATACAATAATTACTGTACATGTATGTTACATTTTTAGGCTATACAGAAGCTTGTGTCTCAGTTTTCTTCAAAGCGTGATTTTAAAGCCCCACCAACCGTACCTAACTTTGATCGACTAGAAAACAGGTATGTGTAGTTATGTAATTTTACTAATAATAGCACTTTATTTACTACTACTACCGTTACTATTCATAGAACATTGTCACTATTATAGAAGCAATGCTTCTATAAATAGGACTAACTTCATTATTAATTAATAATTAGATGCTGTTACTATTAATAGAAGCACTATTCCTATTTATAGTATCTTGTTATCATCCTTTAGAGGTATATTAGAAATGTGGAAGTCCTTGCTTGATAAAACTGACGAAATGGGAAAGAGAAAAGGTAACGTGGGTGACCTGCTTTGTGGGAGCCTCAGCGAAGAACTTAAAAAGCTCAAGAGGGTTAAGGAACAAAATTTCAAGAGACAAGCAGAAATATTCCAATTAATGATCAGCGAAGTCTTGGAGAGTGTTAAAGAGCTTACCAATGTGAGCAAGGATTTGATTTGAGGGAGGGCGGATTTTGTTTTTAAAATTTAAAGTATCGTTTGTTGATTTTAAATTTTGTGCTGTTCATGTACATGTAGGCTAAGAAGCTGTATCACGAGAAATGGAAAATGTGCGAAGATTCGAGACAGAAATATCGTGATGTGGATGACAGGTGGGGGAGAGAGAGAGAGAACGCTACATGTACAGTACATGTATTACAACATGTATTACGATTTTTTTCTAATAAAGGCTACGCAGCTGCAACTTAAAGATGTTTGAATCAAAGTCAACTCTTGAGAAAACGCACAAAAAAGTAAAGACACATACCAAGAACAACCAAACTCCATTATAATCCTCTTTATTTTGCACTATTTCATTTCTTTCCCTCTCTTTTTTCAGAACACTGATAAGTTGAAGCAGGCGCAAAAACAGCTAGTTGTACAGCGGAATGAGTATTTATTGACGGTAGCAGAAACTAACACTCACCTTGACAAGCACTTCGAAACTGACCTCACAGAAATGCTTAAGGTATATTATACGTGAAGGATGTATTTAAAATTTGAAGACAATTTTTTTCTCTTTTTCAAGATTGTTGATGGTGAGTTGTATGATATAATGAGAAACTCGTACACACTTTTCGCTCAAATTGAAATGGACAGCTGCAACGCCATTAGGGCGGAGTTTGAAGACCTCAGGGAACAAGTAGCACTCGTAAGAAAGAGGGAGGGGCAATGGACGTAGCTCAA
>NW_003552437.1:0-2058 GCF_000090795.2 Amphimedon queenslandica | reverse complement strand
CACATTGGCAGTCGAAGTGCTAACTGGTAAGCCTGACAGCTTAATATGAAACAGTAAGGCCGGTGCCTCTGTAATAATGAAAAGTAAAGAGTTTTGAAATAAACATTGCTCTCACCATCTTTCTCATCCATCCTTCGCGATAATGAGGCTTATCTCTGTCGATCGACGCTAGCAAGACTCCTCCTCTTTTTGACATTCCGCCGGATGCGACCCGCCTTTTGCTGTAAAAAATTTTACTGTGTGCTCTACTGCTCTGCAATTTTTGTTTTGTAGACCAGAATTTCTAGGCTAATATGAAAAGACCCTCTCTCCAAAAAGATTCAATTAAAGAGGTCAGCTAAATGGCTAGAAGAGAATTCTTTATTTTTAATTTTTTTCCTGATACATACATGTTCCTATGTTGTGCATCAACTTTGAATTAAATCCAATCAAATTTGGATTTTTTATGAATTTTTAAAGTTGCTCAAAAATTGGGCCAACAACCAAAGGCTAGCCCAAAAATGACTAAAACAGAATTCTTTATTTTTATAATTTTTTCTGATACATATACATACATGTTAGTTGCATGGATGCATTCAAACTAATCCAAAGAAGTGTCTGCGAGGTGTGCTGCCATTTTGGTTTTTTGTTGCACCGTGATGCTCCTTCCTATAGTACTTAGGGCTATGGTATAGCTGTTCCTTCTTTTCATCCTTATAGAATAATCCTCGGCCAAGGACATGTTTTCAGGTTGTCCCTCTCTTGTTGATGTTACAATACCTGACGTAAGTTACACACCAGGGGTGGATCTAGGATTTAATTTTTGGGGGCAATTATGAGATGGGTGGAGTAATTAGGGGGTGTGATCAAACATTATCTATGCAGAACTCTATTATCTTTACTCTATTATCTATAGCAGAATAGATATTAGAGTACTACTCTAATTATTACTAATTAAATTATAGTATATTAAATTAATTAAAAATTATAGATTTTACTCTAATATCTATGTGCAGAACCTATGCAGGACATAGATTTACTCTAATTTTCCATAGATTTACTCTAATATCTATGGCAGAATATGACAGAACTTTTAAGAAAGTCAAAATTATGAAGACTCGAGGCGGATTTACAATATTACGTTAGTCCTGACATTACGTTGACGCAGGAGTCAAACTCTAACGTAAAGCATGCGTGAAAAGGTCAAGTTTGCCCATGCTTTTGATTAAAAGTTGACAGTACATTGGCCTGGCATCATATCGTAAATCCACCTTAAGTCTGCTAAAATGAGCTCCTTTGTAGTTTAAAGATTGTTTACATGGTCAAGTGCTGCAGCTGTTCACAGTTTATATAGGTAAAACTAAGTTTACTATACTCCATAAAAATTTTTAGAGGGCATTGCCCCCCCCCCTGGCCCCTTTAGATCTGCCACTGTTGCACACTTATTGTGCTTCTGCTTCTTATAAAATAAAAGTAAGTTTACAATTTGTGGTGACATACATGGATAGTATTATGATCTTTATAATTTTTTTGAACTCAGTGGCATACCTTCAATGGAGAATCCTTATGTATCGTAATAATAATAATAATAAATAATGTAGTGATGTAGTATTATAGAATTTCCAAGTATTGTACATGTACATAATATTACATTATTACCTTAACTCTTTGTGTGTGTGTGTGTGTGTGTGTGTGTGATTGTATTTTTAGCTTTTTAATGGAGATTTTGTTGATCGTGGATCCTTCTCTGTGGAGGTTATTTTAACTCTCTTTGGTTTTAAGGTTTTATATCCTAATCACTTTTACATGTCCCGTGGTAAGAAGTTTGAAATATACTGTATATAAACCATATGTGTACATAATGTGTAAACATATGAATATCAATTTGGTATTTGAGATGTTAAGTGTTATATTTTCTATCTTGCTACTTTTTGTTTGGTACATGTAGACTATTTAATCTTTCTAGGCAATCATGAGTCAATAACAATGAATCAAATGTATGGTTTTGAAGGAGAAGTAAAGAAAAAGTCAGTAAATGTAATTGTAAATGAATGAATAGAGTCTCTCTCTCTCTCTGCT
>NW_003552436.1:0-2059 GCF_000090795.2 Amphimedon queenslandica | reverse complement strand
CTCACAATTTTAATTCTTTCAATGAGAGGACTAATCTAGAGGAGTCTTAGATCAAACTGCTTTTAAGTTCTTCAGCCTTTAGAGATGCTTTAGACAGCCCCTCTCTCTTATCTAGCTGTTAGAAACTCAATCTGAGTTTGTCACGTTAAAATNTCCGCCATCTTGCTCTTTTTGACCACACCTTCTAGATTAATTTTGCCCACGTGGTCCAAATTTATTAATAATAGTATACTAATTTAATTTTCGTATTCTTCCGTTCATAAACAAGACGTAACGCAAATAGACCTAGACAGATTAGTGTGGGTCTCGCTCATGCTCGCCCCAATAACTAGGTGAATGTAAACATTGAGAGGGCGAGCCATCAATTCACATTGTTTGATAAGAAGATTAAAATTATAATAAATGCAGCTCTTAGCCTGCATGCATATTCAGACCCCAGCCTCATGGCCGGGGTCTGAACAGAGCAAACACACCAGTTAACACAACCAAAATAACCCAGTAAAGGAGACAAGGATGAACTATCCTGTCACTTTGAAAAAAATGTGCCAAGCTAAACTTTTAATCAAGCTTCCATCAATTAACATCTTTTTGAAATAAAACTACTGAAATAAAATCAATCCAGCTCTTAACGTGCATGCATATTCAGACCCCATCCTCATAGTCCGGTGGGGTCTGAACAGAGCAAACCCACTATTTAACACCACTGATCAAAATGACCTAGTAAAAGTGACAAGAATGAACTGTCCTGATACTTTGAGAAAAAGTGACAAGCTAAACTTCTAATGAAGCTTCCCTCACAATTTTAATTCTGTCAATGAGAGGACTAATCTAAAGGAGTCTTAGATCAAACTGCTTTTAAGTTCTTTAGCCTTTAGAGATGCTTTAGACAGCCCCTCTCTCTTATCTAACTCTTAGAAACTCAATCTGAGTTTGTTACGTTAAAATTTCCGCCATCTTGCTCTTTTTGTACCACACCCTCTAGATTAATTTTGCCCACGTGGTCCAAATTTATCAATAATAGTATACTAATTTAATTTTCGTATTCTTCCGTTCATAAACAAGACGTAACGCAAATAGACCTAGACAGATTAGTGTGGGTCTCGCTCATGCTCGCCCCAATTAACTGATCACAAGATGTCCTTAGACGACAAGTGTTGGACTGCGTTTGACAAAAGAGATCATAAAGAAGTTGTTCGCTTGCTACCATTAGTGAAGGAACATAATAAAATTAAATCATGCTCGCCCCAATTAACTGATCACAAGATGTCCTTAGACGACAAGTGTTGGACTGCGTTTGACAAAAGAGATCATAAAGAAGTTGTTCGCTTGCTACCATTAGTGAAGGAACATAATAAAATTAAAAGAACATGTATATGGGATAATACTAGTTTACTTCATTTGTCTTCATGGTATGGCTGGTTAGATGTTACAAAAGATCTCATCACTAAATATCACTGTGACCCACACGAAAGAGATGATGATGGCTGGACTTGTCTTTATTATGCTGCAGTAGGTAATCATGTTGATGTGATGAGATATCTCATTGATGAGTGTCACTGTGATCCAAAGGTTCCTAGTCAGTTTGGAGGGACTGTTCTTCACAGAGTAGCTGAAGGCGGATCACTTGATTTCATGAAGTACTTGATCAATCATCATCACTGTGATCCAATGGCTACTAACAATAGTGGTCAGACTGTTCTTCACCGTGCTGCTGGACACATTGATATTGTAAAGTATCTCATTAATGAGTGTCACTGTGATCCAATGGCTGTTGACGGGGACAGGTGGACACCTCTTCACTGTGCTGCTGCTGCTCGTTATTATGGTAATTCTGCAGCTGTTGAATATTTACTATCTACTGGTAAATGTGATCCATTGGCTAAAGACAATGAGGGGAAAACACCATTTAAACTAGCTAAGGAGGATGGTAACACTGATACTCTTTCTGTCTTGAAGAAGTTTGGTGGCATAAAATCATCTCATCCAATTGATTCTTATGTTAACGTCCTCCTTGTGGGTAATCCTGGAGCTGGTAAAAGTACTCTTAGTCATGTCATCA
>NW_003552435.1:0-2059 GCF_000090795.2 Amphimedon queenslandica | reverse complement strand
AGACTTAAAGGTACAGCAGTACGAAGTGATAATTCACTGTGCCTGTTACAAAATTTCTGCCACCATCCATAAGAAATTGAGACGTCACTTAAACCCTTTGACTGAATTGTTTGTCTTACTAGTGCAAGAACTTCTGAAACTGTGCGGGGAAATCCAATCTGAGAACATTTGATTAAAAACTTAGCCAAAATAACCTCTTCTTCTTTTGTAAGATACGGCACTGGGCCAGGTTTAGTTCCATGTTGAACATTTCCCCTGATCCTGTCATAAAGTGTTGATTTGGGAATGCCATATAGCTCCGCTGCAAGTCTAACTGTCAACCCCTCTTCTTCAACTGCTTTGATAGCATTCGTCATGCTTATTTCAGGCCATGTAGAGTATGTACATGGGCGTGTCGCCATCTAAAAAAGACATTAACATAAAAAATTGATTATCATACCAATGACATGTAAACATGGGGAAAAGGCTTGGTGCTAGATTGATGTACCTTTATTTTACAGAACTACAGCCTGAGCAATTTGCACCTTGCATGCACTATGGCTACACATGATAGAGCAGCTTTGACATATATGGCAAGTTATAGGGAAGAAAAAGTTGAAATAAAATAGTCAAAACCAAGTTTTGTTGGTTTGCAAGGTTTTGAACATGCAGAGCAAGTTTTAAGGGCATATTAGATCTGGGTGTCCCAAAATCATTGAAATTATTGCAGTTATTAATAAATTGATTCTTTAAAAAATAGGAAGGTTGCCTTTGACATTTGCAAGATAAATATTTCATTTAATTAGGTTCCTCAAATATGGATTTTACTGTGGTGAGTAGCGTACACTGGTATTGAGGGTATGGGTTTTGAGGTTTTGAAGGTTTTGAAGGTTTTGAAGGACTATGTGTAGTGTACACTGGTATTGAGGGTATGGGTTTTGAGGTTTTGATGGTTTTGAAGGTTTTGAAGGATTATGGGTAGTGTACACTGGTATTGAGGGTATGGGTTTTGAGGTTTTGATGGTTTTGAAGGTTTTGAAGGACTATGTGTAGTGTACACTGGTATTGAGGGTATGAGTTTTGAGGTTTTGATGGTTTTGAAGGACTATGTGTAGTGTACCTGGTATCGAGGGTATGGGTTTTGAGGTTTTGAAGGTTTTGAAGGTTTTGAAGGACTATGTGTAGTGTACACTGGTATTGAGGGTATGGGTTTTGAGGTTTTGATGGTTTTGAAGGTTTTGAAGGACTATGTGTAGTGTACCTGGTATCGAGGGTATGGGTTTTGAGGTTTTGAAGGTTTTGAAGGTTTTGAAGGACTATGTGTAGTGTACACTGGTATTGAGGGTATGGGTTTTGAGGTTTTGATGGTTTTGAAGGTTTTGAAGGACTATGTGTAGTGTACCTGGTATCGAGGGTATGGGTTTTGAGGTTTTGAAGGTTTTGAAGGTTTTGAAGGACTATGTGTAGTGTACACTGGTATTGAGGGTATGGGTTTTGAGGTTTTGATGGTTTTGAAGGTTTTGAAGGACTATGTGTAGTGTACACTGGTATTGAGGGTATGGGTTTTGAGGTTTTGATGGTTTTGAAGGTTTTGAAGGACTATGTGTAGTGTACCTGGTATCGAGGGTATGGGTTTTGAGGTTTTGAAGGTTTTGAAGGTTTTGAAGGACTATGTGTAGTGTACACTGGTATTGAGGGTATGGGTTTTGAGGTTTTGATGGTTTTGAAGGTTTTGAAGGACTATGTGTAGTGTACACTGGTATTGAGGGTATGGGTTTTGAGGTTTTGATGGTTTTGAAGGTTTTGAAGGACTATGTGTAGTGTACCTGGTATCGAGGGTATGGGTTTTGAGGTTTTGAAGGTTTTGAAGGTTTTGAAGGACTATGTGTAGTGTACACTGGTATTGAGGGTATGGGTTTTGAGGTTTTGATGGTTTTGAAGGTTTTGAAGGACTATGTGCAGTGTACACTGGTATCGAGGGTATGGGTTTTGAGGTTTTGAAGGTTTTGAAGGTTTTGAAGGACTATGTGCAGTGTACACTGGTATCGAGGGTATGGGTTTTGAGGTTTGAAGGTTTGAA
>NW_003552434.1:0-2059 GCF_000090795.2 Amphimedon queenslandica | reverse complement strand
AATACTCTATACTCTTACAGTGGTATAAGAGTCAGAATTATTAGTATCTTCTCTCCAAAATACTTTACCAGCATAAGCTCTGTACACTTCCTTAGGACTCAGCGATCTTTTATCCTATAAAATATAAAATATTTTCCACATTAATTTACTGCAAATTATGTTTGTGTTTAAGCTGACTTTAAGTGGTATGCTTTTGGCTAGTTTAGCAATTGGGTGAATATTGTGATCTCCAAGTGCTGGTAGTAGAACTGATAGTGGATCATCTCCAGACATCAAGTCATGATAGTTAACCTCTATAAAATGGTATATAGTTAGGAAATGCCTCAAATACCATAGTATAGTAAAGTATACTATACTATAGTCTACCTCTGATTGTTGTCTTAAATCTTGTTAGTAGTTTAAGATGTGTACTAATGTCCTCCTAATTAATAAATAATTGAGAACATAATATCCTATGCTATGTAATGCAGCTAATTTTGAAAGAGAAATTAAAAATTACATGACCAGAAGAATTATAATAGCAACAAAAGACTGATAATGTACATGTACATAAAATTGAGACTCAATTCATAATTTTTCTATTTTCTTGTAATTTAATGCTTTGAATGCATGTATTCTTATTTTCTCAGTGGACTTCTGAGCACAATATCTTCCAATGAGTATCCCTATTGTTAAACCAACTGGAGCTCCCAATATTGGAAGAGCTACACCACCAATAGTGACGCCAATAACCCCACCAAGAATCAGACTGTTTTTAATAGACTGCTCTTTCATTAACTCCATTTGCCTAACAACTTCTACCCCCTCTCCGTAGCATTTTTCAATCGTTACTTGAAGAAGGTCTTCAACCCAGTTCTTTGTAATGGGCAGTTCAAGATTCTTTCTAATTCCAGTAGCACAAACTGGGATTGATTCAACGATTAGCTCCAAGACACCACATTGGAGTAGGACATTCCCGAACATCATGCTCCATTGTGCCATGGTTTCTTTCATTCTTTGGGAGCGTTTGTCTTCAAGGACTCCGCCTTCATCCGCTTCATCTTCGAAACCATCATCACCTTCACCAAACAAGTTAGCTTGTGTCAAGACAAGTATGCATTTGCTCCAAACTTTTGCATCCTTTTTTCCAAACCGTTTGGACAGTAGCCTTGCGAAACGAGCAGAAGAATCAGTGAATTTTGAATTTATTCTGTGGCAAATGTATATCACATCAACCTCGTTGATATTTACGCTTTTGAAATATTTTTCAAAAAGTTTCTCATCTTTAAAAGTTGAATCAGCAAATCCTCTGGTGTCATAAATGGTGAAATTTGACTCGATAATCCTGCTGCCATATCTTTGGATTAGAGATTTAGTCCTGTGACTCTCAACAAAGCCATGAGGGCAGGCCTGCAACCCTCTGGCTACTTTTGCCTTGATATCATCCTCAGACGATAAAAACACTGCATTTATCAGTGAGGATTTCCCAACTCCTGTTTCGCCAAAAATAATGACCTTTTTCTCACCATGTACTTTCTCAAGACTCTCTGTTGCATGTCTTGATCTGTAGTGAGCTTGACTAGATGTAGATGATGATCTGAAGCTGCTATCAGAGAGACATCCACCCCCTTCAGCCATCTTCAGCAAGAGGATACAAATGACAGCTAAAGTCAACTACCCATAAAAAGCTAGATCCACTAGCTATTGAATCACAGTCTGTAGGTAGGTATTCTATGAATTTCTATCCAGCCTGGAAGCCCTGGTATAGGCCAGAGGTAGTGTGAGAAGCCAACTACACAGTGCACAGGCTAAGCTCAGCTTTGACAAAATTTGTGCCCCAAATTCTTTCAAAACCACACTTGCTATCTAACTACAGGAATGTAGTGTGCCATGTTTTCAATTAAAATTAAATAAACAATCTGTACAAAAGCTTCGCATGACAGCCTTTTAAAATTACTTATTCATTAAAGTATACAATGATATTATAATCAAAATACATAAACATCACTGTGTTCAATTACCTTAACTGTAGCACCTCCATCCACACACTTCTGGAGGTAAGTGAAGTAGCAGTGGATGA
>NW_003552433.1:0-2060 GCF_000090795.2 Amphimedon queenslandica | reverse complement strand
AGTAGTACAGTTACTGTACATATAGCAGGTAAAATACTAGTCTCGCAGTGACAGACCACACCATGAACCATATGTATCATAATACTGTATCTATGTATAGGGGTACCAGTATCAGTTATTAATATAAAGATAATACCAATTAATAACAATACAGTATTGATGAACTGGTACTATGAAAAGAATGATGAAGCACACTGTATTCAATATTATAATATTACAATAATCAGTGATGAGAAAATTGAAGTACAAATGATCAGTAATGAATCATCAGCAACTATTCCTTCTCTTATTATTGGTACTAATTATTCATTTATTATTATTCCTATTGATACTATTGGAAGAGAAGGACCTCCTTCATCATTAATACAGTATATATGGAATGGTAAGTACTATACACACACATACTCATTGTATTTCTTATAGTACCAGCTCAAGTTAATATTAGTTGGGATCAGATATCAACTGATAGTATTACAATATGGTGGAATATCAATGAAGTATGCTAAGATATTATTAACTATAAATCATTATTATCATTAATAGGATGTTACATTACATTATCCTCCAGTACATTACATTGTTAGTGTACACAATATTACTATTAATACAACTGATACTAATGTAACTATTAATGGACTATATCCCAATAATGAATATACTGTATACATAAAACCAGTTAATGCTATTGGAGAGGGACTACTGATTAACATTACAGGTTTGTTTATCACAGATTAATGTGTAGTATAATGGGTAGTGTGTTTATCTTTCCATATAGTCAACATAACTAAGCATATAAATGATAATACAAATGCATTTATTTGGTCTACTCTAGCAACAACTAGCTTAGCTGTATATGCTTCAGTATCTGTTTAGCATATCAATGAAACAGTACTAACAGGAATGTGTATTTGTCATAGTTTGTCTTTCATATTTTTACAATTACAGTTACTAAAAGATCATCTAATGCTATCACAAGTAGATTAACCACAACTTTGAACGTCATTGAAAATACGTTTGCAGCAGTAACTTCAAGTAGTACAATGCAATCAACAGCAACAAATAACCGAACTCAGTCAACAGTTACAAGTAGCATATCACTGTCAAGTAGTGGATCTATAAATTCAAGCTTAATGTCTTCAATTTTTGGTGCTATTGGTGCAATTATAATTACATGTATTATAGCAGTCATTATAATTCTGGTCTGCATTATGTATAAAAGGAAACATAACAGTAAGTATGGGCATAATACACATTAACTACATTATTATACTGTAGGTGTAAAAAAGAAAGAAAGGTTTTTATTATTTATTTATTTATTTATTTACTTATTTATTATTAATAATTATTGTAGGGATATTAACAATAACACAGAATTTGAAGTAAATTAAAGTATTGTTTTTTACATTTGAAATAATTTTGTTATTATTAGTTGAGGAACACGAACAATCATGATGTAACACAAAATTCATATATTATATCATTAAATGTTATTTATAGCTACAACCAACTGGATTGGAGTCATATGCTGTAGCAACTGCTGGAGGACAGTCCATTGAAAGTAAGAATCAATGTATATGTAGAAGTGAGTTGTTTATTGACAGTCCATAAAAGTAGAACAATAACTTTCTCACTATTTACAAAGCTATGCATTGTCTAACACAAAAAACATCATCGTGAAAGAATAACATCATTAAGTCTTGCTATATTGTGTACTGTAACATCCAAATGAGAAACAACAGACTATAATACACATATGCAGTATACACTATAAGGCTGGATATTGTTTGTAGGTCAGTACAGTGTCATTAGGAAAGGTGATATAATGGAATATGAAGAAGTACCTCCACCAATACCTCCTCCATACAATTACAATGAAGTAATTATCATTATAATGTATTGACATTAATAATAATGACAGATACATAATGAGCAGAATGGAAAATGTCCCGTGTACTCTACAGCCAATAAAAATCAAGTGAGTGAGTCCATTATTGCATCGTTATACTGCATAAGTAAAACCAGATTGATGACTTACAATATAATTACAGGTCAATAATGAT
>NW_003552432.1:0-2061 GCF_000090795.2 Amphimedon queenslandica | reverse complement strand
AGTGGTTGAGACATTAGATACTGAGAGACTAGTTACTGGACTAGGAACTACAACGCATATCAATTACACTCTCTCAATCATAATAACTCACCATCAAATCTTAACTCTGTTACTGTACTATTAACTGAAGGAAGATCTATATATGAGTAGACACTGATGGTATAGGTACTCATTGGTGAGAGATCTGTTAGTACAATTTCATCTTCACTGGTAGATACTACATTCCTGGTTACACCTCCAGTAGTATACTCAATCACATATCCATTAGTCTCTGATGAATTGATCCAGTTTACTTTGATACTAGTAGCATTTAATATAAACCCTCTCACATTATTTGGAGGACCTCTAGGAGCTAGAAAAGAGACAAAGGTATCTACTATTGATTAAAGTATAATCATACCATGTAATATCACAGATTGACTGTAGTTGACTCCTCCAATCATTGCTATACAGGTAACATTAACTGACACTCCCAGTGGATCAGGATATACCAGTAGTGTGTTGTTGTATGTCAGGACATCAATTGATGTATACATTGAGTTACTCTTCATCACTCCATTCACTAACCAGTAAACATCAGTTGAAGGATTTATATCAGTAGTTATGAGACAATCAATACGATATTGAGTGTTATTGAGTTGTGTAATGGATGAGACTAGTGTCCAATTGATTGAATTAATAACTAGAAATACATCAACAATGTTACAAGTGCATCAAAAGGTGCAGTAGCAATACCTGGTAAGGTCTGTACACTGATTGTACTAGCAGGTCCCAGTAATTGTTGATAAGCTCTGACTGTGATGCTGTAAGTTGTTCCTCCTCTCAGTCCATTCAGTGTGATTGTATTATTATTACTTCCGTCCACCTGTACTGTCTGCACAGTGTCTGTGTCACTAGTGACATTGACTACATATCCATCAGCATCAGATGAATTAAGTGCAGTCCAACTGACAGTGATAGTGGTAGCTGTCTCATTAACCTCAGTAAGAGAAGAGGGAGCAGTTGCTGGTACTGATATTATCGAAATTAAAATTGTTAGCATTCATTGACATTACCTTTTATAATTACATTACGTATTCTAGTTTCATTACCATTAGGATGATCTGCTACCCTGCACTGATACATTTGATCTCCAGTGGTTGATTGACTGATTGATCCACTACTGACATTCATTCCATCCCATGTGATATCAACAGTATATCTTAATGTGTTGCTAAAACTAACTAACTCAGTACCAGGACAAGTACCATATCGATCATCACAATTAGTATAACTAGCCAGTGCAGAACTACCAATGCTCATGCTAATATCATACTGATAATATCCAATTTTAATACAATTCAGTTTGTATTCCTGAGGATATACTGTCATATCAGAAGGAAGATCAGCAATAGTAAATGATTCTATCTCTGCAAATCCTACAAATGAAAATTATTACATCAGTAAGTGATTATAGTCTCCTCTTACTGAATATATTAACAAAGATGGTGTTATCAGTATTAGAACATTTAGTGGGTAGACAACACTTGTACCAGCCTTCTTGAACTGCTGGTAGTCCCTGAGCAAGATAAAGACTGACATTAGCAGCAGGTGAAGTGACAGAAGTGCAACGAAAAGGATCACTGGCATTATTACTGTTACAGTCAACAGGATCATCATCAGGATCAGCAACTCTAACCCACTGACCAGTAGTTAGATTAGTACCAGGTAACACACATGATATAGCTTTAGTATTTGCATTGACAGTATTATCCCAAAAATATGATCCATTAGGATAGCAGAGCCCACTATATGCTAAATAGATACCTATAATTTAATTTCAATAGTTTTGTGTTTAACAAAATCAAAATACCTTTAACTTGACATCGTGGAGTAAGGACACTGATTGCACTACTAGCAGGTCCCAGTAATTGTTGATAGGCTCTGACTGTGATGCTATAAGTTGTTAGTTCTCTCAGTCCATTCAGTGTGATTGTATTATTACTACTTCCCTCCACCTGGGCGTCTGCACTGTGTCTGTGTCACTAGTGACATTGACTACATACCCATCAGCTCAGAGAT
>NW_003552431.1:0-2061 GCF_000090795.2 Amphimedon queenslandica | reverse complement strand
CTCCTTGAGATATTGTTCCTCCATATCAGCTACTTTCAGTTTCAGTTTTTCATAATCTTCTACATTAATGGAATATTCCCTCATCTAATATTATGTACTGATGATACACTAACCAGTAATAATCTGTTTCTTCTCCTCTACTTGTGTCTTCTCTTCCAATATTTGAGTATCTTGAATTTTGAGCCTTTTGTAATATTCTATTAAGGATAAAAAGATATTTATTGCTTATACAAATTTGTACTTCATGTACAGTAGCCCATAAATATATGTACTATGATTATTGCTAATCATACCATATATGGTAAGCAGAGCTCACTCTACATCAATCTCATTATTTCTAATGCATGGACAATTTGACCTATATTGAGTACAGGATACTATTTCCATACTCAACATTCTCTAATCCACTAGTATCATAATGTAAACAATGTACACATAAACAACAGTACAACACAATAGTACCTAATTCAACAGTTGATTTATCCTTTACTGCTTGCTCAAGGAGAGTGGTAGCATCATCAAGTTGCTGACTAAGTGTTGCCTTTTCTTGAAGAAGCTGTTGCTGCTCTTTGTCTCGATCTTGCTGTATCTGCTCCTCCTTCTCTTTTATTTCCCTTTGAAGCTGTTCCTCATAGAACTCTCTTTCTCTTTGTAATTGCAGACGATTTTGAAATATTTGAAGCTGTTTTTCTGTTCCTAAATTCTCCCAATCACTCAGAATCCTTCTTCTTAGTTGATCTTGATACTGGCCCAGACATATTACACTAGTAGACCAATCATTATCACTAGTATATCCTATACAGTAACAAAATAGTGGAGAATAAGAAGTACACAAATTGATTACACTTAGTTACTATGGTAACCTTATTATTGATGGATTCATGTTTAATCATTGTATGTGTGACCTCTGTCAGTTTACACAGTTAACCACATGAACATATTATTGTATATAAATACACTGATAATAATATTTAATTCACTCTAGCTCCTATTAATATCAGTGTTTCTGTATCTGCAGTCATTATGTTTCACTATTGTACATAGCAGGAATGAATTGGTAATAATTAGTATCATAGGTATACGTCAAATGCTCTCATTAAATATTCATCATAAGAATTACTTACTTTATTCTAATATTATCATTACTAATTATCATTACATATTCAATACACATTGTATCTACTACTGTCTACATGTACTTACTGAGTTCAATAACTGCTGTATCAGTACTGTAGCTGTCTATTCCTCCTCCAAACTCAATTATCCAGTTAGTAGTTGGGGTCACACTCCACACTGAGAGAGTATGCCAGTATCTCCTAGTGACATTGACTGGTAGATTCATCTATAAAATGAAAATGATAATAATTAATTTGTGTATGACATTAATTTATTTGATATCTGGTTAATAAACACAATAACTAACTCACAGTTTTATAGTCTGCACAGTGTGTTTTATGTAACACAAAAATCAAATAATAAAATTAATAATACACAATATATTAATAGACAAGTATACACAACTGAGTCTGTTATTATATCATGTGAGTCCTCAATTAAGAACTTACTAAGTGTCTGCATGTACACACATACACATACACATACTAATGACACACTAACACACATACATCTACATCTATACATGCATACACATATAAAGCTACATGTAAAGCATGCATAATTGCTCACACACATACACACACATGTACATGTTACATGTACACATGATGTACGTGTTAGTACACACATAAACATATTAAAACATATGCACACATACACACAAATACATGTATGTACATACACAATCTATACAATGTATATAAAATACAATTTATTTTAATTCCAGCATCGACACTCTATCAATTGTGAATCCATCTTTACACAAACACACACACACACACACACACACATGTATATTCACACATATTTAGGTAAAGAAACAAACACAAAACACAAAAACACACAAACACACATTCACACTAAAAACAGACACACACACACATACTGAATACCAGCATTATTCATCAGTAGTTTTCACTGAGTATCATAATATGTACATGTACA
>NW_003552430.1:0-2061 GCF_000090795.2 Amphimedon queenslandica | reverse complement strand
AAAGTAGAGGAATTAAAAGATGGCTTTTATGCAGAGGAGCATCTCTACGAGGCAAAAAGTCTGACTTGGTGCTAAGCCTACGGGTAAGCTATAGGGCCTTAGTCTCGCGTAGCCAGCCCCTCCCTCAACGGGAGGGTCTAGTCTGGTCGAATGAGTGTAGATCGTTCGTTCTACTTCACCCCAAAACAGGGTGAACCGGATGTGGTTGTAGTAGGCGTTACCTTAATCCTCGTGGTACATCAGATGCTCTTACTCGAGCTAAAAACTCTGGCACTAACGCAGAGAAAAGAAGCAGAAGAGAAGCTGTTTAGCCATCCAGACAAAAATTGTAGCCTGCTCTCTCCAACAGCCTTGCCAACAACAGATAGAAGATATTTAACCACGTGTTGCATAAAGTATGCGGTGGTGAACAAACATAATCATAGATACGGACCTGAATAGGGATTGGAAACTTAGCCAATTAGCACCAAATGTCTCACCTCAGTCCTTGTCTACCGCGCTCGAGCGGGAAAGAAAGCAGCCAGGTTATCAATGGGCGTGTAGATGAAAGGCGGGGCCAATTTAAGATGGCTGAAGGCCATGTTTCTGGTGAGTATGACTAATATAAACTGTCGTTTCATCTTCTGTTTTTATTTCAGACGATTTACAGATGTTCATAAGTGTAGTAGCAAATGTAACTAAAGATGAAGACTTTGATTTACCAAGTGAAAGGTCCCAGAGAGCTCGTTTACTGGCTGAAAAGTTGCTGACATTTGCTGATAAGAATGAGGCACCAGTTAAAGTATTTGCTGAGGGTCTTTTGCTAGATATCAGAAAGTGCTGTTCTCATGATAAGCCAGTGTCATGGCACATTTTCAGAGAACTAATGTGGGAAAAGTACTACAAACTGTGTTCTAGTGATGATTTTGTAAGTTCGTGGATGAGTTTTTTGGAATGTAGCATTGGAATGACTGGCACTCCAATTTTCTTTCAATATGTTACGAGAGTTCTTCTTGAAAGGGTTGTGAAAAGCCAATTTCCATTGGATCTGACTCAAAATGTTAGCACAGCATCAGCATCCCTGGACCTAGAAGAAAGGAATGCCCTTCGTTATTGTGGTGGGTATCTGTTGCGTTCTTTAAAGAAGAAGGTTGAAAAGTCAGCTCATCCACTCAAAGAGTTGTTGCTGCTTTGTCTTAGGGACTTATTTGAAGGTAAGAGTTTCAGGAAACAATCTATGATATGATGTACATGTATCTCATTCTCATCACATTTTAGGTTACAATCTAAGTGAGACTACTGAGGATATTGATGAATCAGGAAAATGGACAATGGAAATTAATCGTGGTGGACTCATTCTCATAGATGATTCTATGTATCTACTCTTGGTGTCTGTTGAACAGCAATTTAGAAGTCACTTTACTCTAGACTATGCTGTGTCGTCAAAGGAAAGTATTAAAGATCATGCCTTTCAGAAAATTATTCAAAATGAAGAGGTATTATTCCATTGGGAAATTGTATCAATTAATTGGGACTTAGAGGAAGCTGAAGAATTATTGAAATTATTGGTGAAGCATTACATCACAGTGCGAGGATTTTCATTTGCAAGTGCGTTTGTGGAAAAATTTAAGCAATCAGAAAAGAAGTCAACACAGAAGTCTAAAGGTTTACGTAAAACTATGGACAAATCTAAAGTTTGATAATTAAAATTAATATACATGTATGGTACAATAGTTATATTAATGTTTCTTTTATTTATGTATGTTGTTAAATCATAGTTAAATTATGTAAATTAATCTAATGTTATTAAGTACTGTTATGTCGCCTTCTTCTTGGAAGTGGTGTATTATCCATGGGCATGGTCCTCTCACCTGTTATAGTTCGGCCTCTACAATTACCCTTAAAGTGTAAGTGCAGTGATTTTTTAGGGTATTTATTTTATGGTCTTTATATGATTGCCTGACCATAATAATGATGTGTTCCAACTCCCATTGTCTAAAAAAATTTATTCACTGAGATATGAGTCTTCAAAGATGCACTTTTTGCTTCCTGCCAATTTACTTCCTGTCGGTGGGTGTGGCT
>NW_003552429.1:0-2061 GCF_000090795.2 Amphimedon queenslandica | reverse complement strand
TACGTAGTCTATAATATCTATGAAACAAACAAACGTTTTCTCGCCTTAGTGGGCCCTGGGGCGAGCTCAGGCTCGCCCAATTAATTATTAAAGTTAAATAGCCTAATCTTCATTGAAAGCGGGTGTGGTCACAATGATAAAATGGCGGCTATAAGCAAGTCTGAGCTTATTTCACAGGAAACGGTCAGCTAGATAAGGCTAAACTGCTGTCTGAAACTTCTCTAGCAAGAATAAAAGTTGGGAGAGCAGATATACAGTCTTTTCCTTGGTATAAAGGATTCTGCTAAGGTGAATGCAAGTGAGAAAGTTGCATGTACTGTACTGCTAGCTGCATGCATCATGAGACCTATTCTAGGTGATGTTTCTTCTCTAGGAGCAAGCCTAGGTTAACAAAGCAGATATACAATCCTCAAACATGATTTTTTTCAGTGACTGCTTCTAACTATAAGCAAGATAACTTTAATTTAAGCAAGATGACTACAAGATACTGAATTTAGACATGTGCAATTGCTTTGCTAGCTCAGACATGTATATCATACAGCACATAATCTACAGCTTGCTTAGGCTCGCCCCTTTAATGTTTTACATTCGTCTAGTAATAAAGTAATAAAATGGAAAATTATTAATTTTATCAACACTTGAAAATTTACATGTAGGACAAACCTGAGTTAAATTGTGCAGTAGTAATTTTAGGTTTCCTTTCTTTAATTTTGGATCGGAAACTTTCAAAAATACTCAAATGTGAGTTTGATATTCTATCAATATTGTCATGATTTGTCTAAATAAAGCACAACCATCGAAAGAAACTGTAAAGATTAATAATACTTCTAAATCTTCATTGTAAGTGACTTGTAATTGTTGGGAAAATTCTGATCCCTTTTCATACTTGAATCTAAAATTCCTCACTAATGTTCCAAAGTCGTCCAAATTACTCTCTTTTTCCTTCACTTTATCGTTAAACTCTATTAGGATTGCATTGATATGTAGAATTATAGAAATTACAAACCCTCTGCAGTTTTCATAAATTCTTTCTTAGTTTCATCCAGTTTTGCCATTGCTTGATCACAGTATCTAGTGCAGTCCCTCACAATGCTGTAGTACCATAAGTATTGTGATTTAGCAGTAACTTTATTAAGTCTAAAAATAGATAAAATTTAATAACAACAAATTAGTGGTACAATAATAATTAACTTACTTTTCCTCCAATAATGGTACCTGGCTAATTTTATCACGTTCATTTGCAGTTGATAATTTTGACTCTTGAATTGGCTTTTTACTCGTTACTTTTATTATTTTTTTTCTTGCCTTAAGAGCTCTGGTAGCACACAGAGGTATAATACAATCATCTGGGATAGGCACGCCTAAACACTTGGACTGTCGCTGGATGACCTCCTTTATGCTTTCAATACGCTTAGGGATTTCTCCATCATCATTGCTAGGACTTGATTCATCATCACTGTCTGAATCAGAATCTGATTCTTCTTCGGATGTAGTGTTATATTGATCAAGTCTTGTTACAGCAATAAGGATTCGTCTTTCTTCAAATACATCTAAACAAAAGGATCAATCATTTTAGACAAAAGCAGTCTACAAAGACAGACATCACTTTGATCACTGTAATGAATGCATAATGCACTGATCCTGTTATGATGCTTTTTACTCTCCTATTTGATTACTTACTTGGATCCCTCATAACTATAGCTCTCAGTGAGTCAGTATCAATAATATCCTCCATTTGGTGAGATGATATTACATAAACATATGCAGAACAAGTCATTAGTTGATGTTCTGATGCTTTAGAGATCTCTTGCTTAGATAAACCAGGAGTCTCAGATTCAGATACATTAGAAGTATCTGCCTCAGACAAACCAGGAGTATCTAACAGCACAATATTGATATCACCAGTGGCACAACCACATAGGAAGGGGACATGTGCTACTACCTCATCGACAACAATTGCCTATAGAATAAATAAAAATTAAAAATTATACAAATACTCACTGTAGCCTTTCCTCTGATATCAGAGTTTCTTTTTTGAATTAGTTTTCGAATTTTTCGACG
>NW_003552428.1:0-2061 GCF_000090795.2 Amphimedon queenslandica | reverse complement strand
GAATAGGACATTATGCATTTCAATGTCACTAATAAACATATAAATTTCAAAGTGACGGTTGTGCATTATAATTATGATGCATGAATTGCTAGTAAATGTTGACCTTTTAAAGAATGTCATTATACATGTCATGATCATTGACAACTATTATGACCAAATTGAACACACAAATAAGCTTAGTATTCCAAATCTAACTGAGCCAGTTTAATTTTTACCCACACTAGTGGTGTGGAACTTCAGTTACTTGCATATAGCTTGTGCCGCTACAACAAAATGAAAAGAATTAACATATTTATTTTTTTAATTTAATACAACTCTACTTTCAATTCTATAACATATTTAGTATCAACAGGAGATAAATGAAGGGTATATTTTCCTTTAAAATGAGGACAGAACTTAATGGCAATTTTATCACTAGTAAAAGGTACAACAGAAACAGTTTGGTCTTCATGGCTGACACATTGTACTGACCACTGGGTTAGTTTTGCAAAAGGTTGCTCAATAACAGCAATAGCTCTAACCCTGGGACTAAAAGGAACAGTACAAGAACCAGCATTTAGTGCTTCATGTATTTCTATTACTTCATCTTCGCAATTGTCATCTTCATTATACTGGCATGGGTCACTATACAAGTGCAGTGATGGAAGTGGGATTAATAATGGCTGAGTATAATTATACTGGTATGGCTCATCTTGGTATAGTTCATCTTCAATTGGCTCAGCTTCGTATTCTTCAATCATTGGCTCATCTTTGTAGAGCTCATATTCAATAGGCTCATTATTGGGGATAGACTCATGTGTGACCTCCTCCTTCTCTTCTTCCTTTGCCACTTTATCTCCTGATTGATTTTTACCCATGATAAGTTCTATTTCATCCCAATCTGGCTCACTCTCCTCATCAGAAACATGCCAGAAACATTTACCTCCTGCAATGATATCATCTTCATTTTCATATCTTGAGGCTAGCAAATGGCGCAGCAAATTATCAAAGTTAAGCAGTTCAAATAGCTCTTTCTGAAAAGAATTAGAAGAGCTCCTAACGTGAAAGACATCTTCCATAGCTCCAGGAATGTCAACATTTTTTATTTTCATTAAACACTGGAGCAATTGATTAACTAGTGACCGGGACTGAATATTTTGTCCAATTTGCCTTTGAGCATGTGTACTAAGAGAATGACTGCTTTTAATCTGAGGGAGAGCCATCTGAAAATCATTCTTAACCGCCCATATTGTCTTGTTATCTTCTGTGAACACTTCTTCCAATAATGTCATCAGGTTATCGAAAATTGATTTAACCTTCTGACGTACTTTATCCTGTTCCGAAATAACTACCCTCTCAATCTTCTCAATCAAAGCTAAACATGCTTCAAATTGGATCTCTTTTGAACTTGCAGTTTCAGAGAGTGATTCTATGTCTTGCTCAATCTCTTGACTAACATCATTTATAGACCCGTAGTCATGGCCTTTATGTGACGGCTCAAACATGCACTTGTAACAGACCAGACAGGAACAATCCCTACAATATATCTCAAGTTCGTACTTTGGGTGACGAACACAAGAGACATTGGCCGGCTGCTTTGAAAAAGGCACAATAGAGTCTAATGTACTATTGATATCATCAATAGCAGAAATATTATGTGATAAGAATGCCTTCCCTTTCTTGTGAAAATCACAGCAATACTGACAAAGATATTCCCCACAATCTTCACAAAAACCAACAGCAACATCACCGGCAATACAGAATCCACATATCCTGCTACTTTCATCTCCTGACTTTGCTTCTTCTAGCTCTGACAGAATTGAGAGATTCACTGGATAGTTTGTTCCAGAAACTGGCAGTGGCTCGTGTTTAGCTCTACACTCGGGACAAGTCAGACTCGAGTTCTTATTCGAAAAACCTGTAATACACTTCAGGCAGAAAGTATGGAGACATGGCAGAACACGAGGATCGTTATATAGCTCCAGACAGACACTACACTTGAGAGAATGTCCTTCCATCATACAGGGCCTAACAGCGGTAATTGCCTGTAAAATGAGAGAGGCCGAGCAGCGGTAAAATGAG
>NW_003552427.1:0-2061 GCF_000090795.2 Amphimedon queenslandica | reverse complement strand
CGCCCCTATAGCTGCTATGGTGCATGCCCGCACTTCAATAACTGTTTGATTATCAGCATGAAGAGAGTCTGCTCAACACTAGCTTCCTGCAGTTGCACTTGCTCTTGAATACCTGCAGAAGTAGCAGCACTGCAGCACATACATGCAAGCAGCTCCAGCCCCTCCCATGCATGTAGATTGAAAGGTGTGGCATTCCATGAGTGGCAGCAAGAAGACCATGTGAGAAAGAAGCTTCACTTTTTCTTTACTAATCAGCAATATATGATAAACTTGCTGACAAAAAAAGTTGCTGCCTTTGTATATTTGAGATAGTATAGGTACTTTAGTACCTATAACCCAGCAAGTTGTTGCTCTAGCGCTGCACAAACGAGTGACCTCAACAATTTCAAGTAAGTATAACTCTTTATCAAGTAAGATTTAGAGAAATCTATTCATAATTTTTGAAGGCCATGTTCTAATCTACTGAAAAATGCTACCAGCTATCTCTAAAGTGCCAACACAACGGAACATGGCCCAACTACTCGATTTTCTTACTTTGAAGCTTCTGTACCTAGCACTTGTATTTGAGCAACACAAAACAGTTAAGAAAGACTTTTCCACGTCAAAAAGAAAGATCTAGGAGCTTAGAACACGCTGTGCTAAAGTTATTGTTTATTAAAAACAAATTTCAGTTGTACAGAATGAATGAATGAATGAATGAATGAATGACAGACACACACAACAACTACCTATACCTCGCGTAGGCAAGGCCAAAAAGGGGAGAGCCCTATTATTACCATTATTATTACTATTATTATTATTATTATATTTATATTTATTATTTACCTGCACATCACTGTGATTGCTTTATTCCCAGTATTCATCTGATTGTGTAACAACTGATCAATTAGTTTCAGCAATGGAGTCTCATCTTTCGGTTTCTCATCTTCAGCCCAGTTAACATAATGGAACTGGGTCACCATCAAATGATCAGCAGCACCCTAACAAAATACAAGAATACTGTAAATATACTGGAGTATACAAGAGTATACTGAAAAAATACAAGAGTATACTAAAAATACAAGAGTATACTGAAAAAACACAAGAGTATACGAAATAAATACAAGAGTATACTACTTACAGCTGATACGTTGATGTAAGTGCTCTCTTGAGAAAGCATTAACTTCCTGATGATGTAGTGAGGCCTCTTCTCCTCAGAAACAAGTTTGACGACCATTTTACCGTAAGTCACTGATTCGTCAACTTTATCAGGCCAATACTTAGCACACACCTCCTAAAAGAGAGAGGGGGGAGAGGAGAGAGAGAGAGAGAGAGGAAAATTGCTTTAGAACAAGAGCTGGATACTGTACCTTCTCATTTTCTTCAAGATTACACAGCATCACAATAGACGACGACCATTGCTCCCAGACCATGCGCCACAGGTCCTCCACTGTCTCTGTCATTGGCGCCTGTGTCGCCAAGAATGCACCGCGATGCTTGTAACCCTAATATACAAGAATGCACAAGGATATACAATAATATACTAGAATATATTGAAATGTCATCAACTTACATCAACATGGTTAGCATTAATGTAGTCTCCAGTGCCACTGGCAGTCCTAAGCCTCACACGAGTCATATC
This sequence comes from Amphimedon queenslandica, assembly GCF_000090795.2. Lineage (NCBI taxonomy): Eukaryota > Metazoa > Porifera > Demospongiae > Haplosclerida > Niphatidae > Amphimedon > Amphimedon queenslandica. Next base: position 440 of record NW_003552427.1, on the reverse strand, counting down.
ATCTACAATAATATACTGAAATATACAAGGATATACTAGAATAGCGTACAGGGCAGAGTGTCCAGTTTAGAGGGGAACCTGTTCTTCCCAATATTAGTCTTTGACAATGCGTCGCATAGTAGTCCTTCAGTGGGCTGACGACAAACTTGATTAATTAACTGCAATAAATGGAGAGAATCGTTAAAATGGCTGTAACTCGAAAAGTTGAGCTCGGAATCGGCTCAAACTTTCTACATAGCATAAGGACATCAATATGAATCAGAAAATGTAATAAAAATTTGGGGTGATTTTGGAGCCATTTTTTGGAAAAAACCATGGGCTTGGGTATTTTTCAAAAACTGGCTCGTTTTTTTAAAAGGCCGTAACTCGAAAAATTAAGCTCTGAATCGGCTCAAACTTTCTACATAGCATAAGTACATCAATATGCATCAGAAAATGTA
>NW_003552426.1:0-2061 GCF_000090795.2 Amphimedon queenslandica | reverse complement strand
ATAAGCCACTAAGCCACTACAACTATAGCAATATCACTCCACATACAGTACATGTACATGTACACATGTACATGCATAATTACCATAAAAGTTGAATATTTTACTGTCTTTATTATTCAATTTTTAAATTTTTATGTTTCTAATTTTATGGTTTACATGTGAGCTACTATAAATTTAAAAAAATGAACTGGCTAGAAATTTTTTTTCTTTTATTGTAAAATTAAAGTCACCTTTAAAATAATCCACTTGTACAGTATAATACACATTAAAGTTGTCTACAGTGTGTAATACAATGTACATGCATACCCTACTCTCACTCCACAGTGCATTAATCATTAGTACAAGTAGGAGCCAAAGATCATATTCTGAACTAGGCTTCGCTATTGCCCCCTACCTCTCCAGTTCTTTCTGTTTTGCTTCGACTTGTTCTCTTAGCTGTCTAGCAAGATCAGCCCTTGCTCTAGAGGCTATGGTTTGGGTGCACAGTGAGGTGTTCTGGTTAAAGTATTTTTGATATTTCTCCTCGTTCCCATCTCGTGGGTATATCCTCCTATAGCCTCCACAGTGAGTCTCTTCGTATTTTTCAAACTGAGCTTCATATTTCAGTCTAATGTCTCTCTCTTGACTGGAGGAGGGAAGAGTGAGAGATAAAAAGTAGATTAATTTTTGAGGGTAAAATTAGTAAAAATTTGGGATAACTTAATCACTTTCCTTCAAAGATTACATGTACATTTATACTATATAATACATGTACAATGTACATGTACATGTATGCATGTACCTACTCAAATCTAACAGTACCCATTGCTTATGTTTATGTACTACATGTACATGTACATGTATATGCACTAACTAAAATTTCTCCCTCCCCCTCCTCCCTCTCCCTCTCCCTCTCCTCTCCTCTCTCTCCCTTTCCCTCCCTCTCCTCCTTCATTTCTCTATCCAGTACCTTGAGTCCTTAGATCTTGCCTTCTGTAACAGCCTATCCCTTGCTCTCTGTTTCTCCTCCTCCAGACATCTCTTCCTATCATTAGCAAAGAGGTCAATGAGATCCAGTGTATCATATATCAAAGCCTCCTTCACTTCCTTATCCAGTGGGGAGTCAGTATGGAAACTGGGGGACCTGTTCACTTCCATCAGCCAGGGCTTGAGTTTGCGGTCTAGGAGTATGTCAAAGCCGAGTATCTCAAAGCAGGCACTGCCTCTCGTGTGATTAGGGAGTGAGGACCGATAGTTGTGGCAGACGACGGAGGAGCTGATATTAGTGTTTTAATGATGATATCCTAAGGAGGAGGAGAGAAGGAAAATGAAGATTAAAAGTTAGGGAGACAAATAGGGAATCATATGTCATGTACATGTACAATAGACCACAGCAATGATCTATTAGTTAAAAGCTCCTACTGATGCATGTACACATGTACATGTACATGTGAGTGTACATAGCATTTAGAGCAACTTTAATTTGATCGGAAACAATTCAAAGTTGATACAGCATAAGGACATGTATATGTATAAGAAAAAAATTATTAAAATGAATGATTCTCTCCTAGCCATTTTTGATGAAATTTGGCCTGTGACCAAAGGCTATAGCCTTGGGTCGTTGGCTGGATTTTGGAGCAACTTTTAAAATTAGTAAAAAAACAATTTTCATCGGAAACAACTTAAACTTTCTACATAATAAGTACATATATATGTATCAGAAAATGTAATAAAAATGTAGAATGCTCTCTTTTTCAATCTTTGCAAAATTTGGCCCGAGACCATGTACTACAAAAGTTGTGGCAGCCATTTTGAAGTGGGACAAATCCTGCTTAGCAACGTGGTAGCGTTACTAAGTAGGATTCACCCCACTTCAATATGGCTGCCATGACTTTTATAGCAAGGCTGCAAAAGTCGTGGCAGCCATTTTGTATACAGGCCGGACTTTGACCCGATTTTTGAGGAACTTGACGAGAAGCTGCATGAGCACTATGCCATAATTTTGTGGCAAAACTCTCCCTTTCTCTCTCTCCTTCCTTCCTTACCTTTACAACTGATCTGGTTATCATTTACAAGTATCCC
>NW_003552425.1:0-2062 GCF_000090795.2 Amphimedon queenslandica | reverse complement strand
ATTTGTCTGTTTTTTTAAAATGGTCATAACTCAAATTTCTTATCGGAATCGGCTGAAACTTTTTACACAGCATAATGACATCAATATGTATCAAAAAATGTAATAAAAATTTGGGGGTAATATTGGAGCCATTTTTTGAAAAAACCATGGGCTATAGCCTTGGGTATTTTCTAAAAACTGACCCATTATTTAAAATGGTCATAACTCAAAAAATTTTCATTGGAATCACCTCAAACTTTCTACACAGCATAAGGACATCAATATGTATCAGAAAATGTAATAAAAATTTGGAGTGATTTTGGGGCCATTTTTTGAAAAAAAAACATGGGCTACCCATTTTTCAGAAACTTGGCTTGCATTTTAAAATGGTCATAACTTGAAAATTTTTATTGGATTTGACTCAAACTTTCTACACAGCATAAGTACATTAATTTGTATTTAAAAATTTAATAAAAATGGGGAGATTTTGGAGCCATTTTTTAGAAAAAGCATAAGATTCATTATTCTCAGTCAGTACCTGAGTATCATTACATGTGTAGACCAGTGATGGACAGTTGCAGAGTTTCTTTAAAGCACTAATACAAACCAAGTGAGGACTACCACCCAGTGAGTGAGAATGAGATAAACATGATCTGACTGTTGGTGTTGATAATAAATGATGATACACTGATACTTGTAGAGGAGTTGGACGACAGAATATAACACTTTCAACTAAAGAAATAAATATTGTAGAATAGTAATCAGATCAGTATTAAACTAAGACGCATACATGAAGTACAATTATACTAACAAATCCATAAAAGTAGACATTGTATAACTGTGTATTAATCATGTACACAATACAATTTCATGCATGTATACTTGTACTGTAGGTATAGCACTGTACTCAATATGCATATTGTATAGTGGGAAATTTTGGAGTAAATTAAATTTTGCGAATTGGCGTTTTGATAGCCATTCACCAAAATTAAAATCCGCCATTTTGAGCCATTATGCGCATGCTCAATGACATGTGGCCACAAATTCACCAATTTAAAATTCACCAACCATCAAAATTTAGCAAATTGCCAAATTTTATTCCCTCAAAATTTCCTGCTATACAATATATTTAATATATGTACCTTTTGGTGGTAAATATTTCTTATTTATTTCTTGTGTTCTTCTTAAATAAAACATACTAATAAGCCTCATCAACTAAATAAATAAATTAATAAATATATACATTGTTGTGTATTCATAATAAAATGGTATGCATAGTTACTTCTTGTGCTCTTCTTTGTCCTATCTCCTGTTCTGTCTCTGTGGCCTCTACTTGTCTTGATGCTACAATTGGCTCTTCATAAATCTTCCTATAAGCAGACTGTGATCTAGGAATTAAAAATAATATTATATTACATGTACAGTCAAACCTGCTATTGTGGACAGTCTAAAATAAGGACACCTCTATAATGAGGACAGGTAGTATCAGTCCCAATAGAATATAAATGTGTATTAATGAACCTCTGAAATAAGGACACCTCTTTAATAAGGACAGTTTTATTGGGTCCCAAGGTGTCCGGAATAGACAGGTTTGACTGTATAATTATTAAGAAGGTCTGGTTTAGCAATTAATATAGGTATATGTACATTATGAGTATGTGTAATTACATACATTATAGCTTATGATAAAAGCAAGTGAAGCAATAATATATGTATGGTTCAACTTTTGGACTGAATCAAAATCAGCTCAAAGTTTTTGCCCAACGTACATGTACATGTAAGGACATCATTATTTAATATTTAAATGTAAATTTGGGCGGCTTTTGCAGCCAATTTTCGGTCACAATGGTCCGTGGTATAATTGACAAAACTAAATTACACTATTCAAATTAAAATGATAGTAATAAAATTAAAACCATTAATAAAGAGGATTAATAATGCACGTACCTAATAATCCAGGATTACAAAACTCTGTTATAGCATAAAACTACATCAAATCATTCTAAGAAAAACAAAAACCAATTTATGCATGCAAATAAATAATAACTTGCACATGTAGATCATACTTGTACTGAAGTGCCAC
>NW_003552424.1:0-2062 GCF_000090795.2 Amphimedon queenslandica | reverse complement strand
GGCATAAAAATAATGTCCACAATTACTCCCTCTCTCTCTCCTACTTGGGTTTCTTCATCCTCCAGTAGTTTATCGAGAATTAAAAGGACAGTTCTTATCATTCGTTCAGCTGGATCTTGCTCCATGTCCCATTTCTCTGGTCTAATGCATACCACCTAAAATAGAGTATTATTCAATTCCTTAAATTGATAGTTTTTAGATTATTTATTGATGGCATAATGGACTATTGAAACTGGCAATAAATGCAAAATTTCAATGCAACAAAAAATTACTATATTAAAAATATTCCCTACCTTTTCTCCATTCCTTGTCCTCCCATTCAACACATACAGTACCCCACTGCTAAGAATATGAGATAGGTTGGATGATGAATCGTCTTCACTGAATATCTTTCCGTAGTCTCTCCTTATTGTGTGGTATTTCATGTAGAGGGAGAGTGAACGAGACTGGTCAAACTTCTTTGCTCTGAGGAACCGCAAGAGAAAAGGAGAATCCTTTCTTTCAAACACAACACCTTCTAACTCTGGATCATCTGTTATTAATAATAATAATAATAAGGGTGTGTCTTTAATTAAAAATGGAGTTTTGCTTCTTTTAACTCACTCTCTTTCTCTTCTATGGCTGCCCTAAAGTCAGCAATTGCTTGCTCTCTAGTGTCTGGGTCTTCATTCAGCTCTCTCCTTGCTTTTTCAAGAGTTTCCCCATCAATAGAATTGCTGCACATTTCAGCCATTATGTTAGGTGTGGTCAAAGAGTGAGGTTCCGTATATTGTCGGTTGTGCTTTATACAAACTAGATCTACGATCTCAAGTCCGGACGTGTACAAAAACTACGGGGGCGCATACAGGTTACACACGAGGAAACACGTGGGAAAAATTCGTAAGCATCCGGAAGCGCGCAGCAATGTGTTTTGATAGTAAACAAACTGATACAGAAATATTTTAATAAATGAATTCAAGTATAATAATAATGTGGTACTATTAAATCACACAACACAGTTTTTGGGTACTTTGCAGTGACATACAACCTAAAATGGCAATAGCAATGAGTGCTAAAATCAATTTTACTTACCATTTTTTCTTTTCTGTAAAAGTAATCTGTTCCCACTTCTTGCTCAGGTTCCACCAAAAAGCAATGATGATAGTCTTCATCATTCTTATACCAGACTCTATCACCAGCAATGATGGCTGCAGCTCGACCTGCTCCTATAGCTGTCTCTTGCACTGGACGGTGAGGAAAAGATACCGTTATCAAGTTCATAGCTCTTGTTCTTGCTGCATTCATTTCGCGTAGGTACGCTGTGGGAACACTCATCTATGGAGCACTGCGCTGCGTGTTTGCATAGCTATGAATATGAAGACGCGCCCTATAATAAATCGCCCACACACTCACGTGGTGCGCATACAGGTTATTATATAAGGCGTGGTTTCTGGTTATTACATCAATTTTGCAATTTTGCAGCTCTCTTGTTGAAGTGGCACACAATCCCTTCCTGTTAGAATAGATGTCTTCAAAAAACAAGCGAGCTCCCTCCCCTTCATCATCTACTTCCTCTACTTCGACAGAACATTTAATAGTAGACATTACTAAAATCCTTCCCGGCCGAGGAATACAGCACGATTTGGCCGACATGTAAGTTTGCCTTCATTTTGCTACCTTAGCTCTTGAAGCTAACCGTCCAGAGTAGCTTAAGAGCTGATATATAGTATTTGTGTGTTATTTATGGCTTCTAGTAGATATACTATTTGATTTAACACTTATTAAAGTGGAATAGAAAGTTGTAATTATTATCATCATCATCATGCTGCTGCCCGTTCTTGTATTAGGAAATGATAAGATTAGCCACAAGCCGAACCCAATACTCCCCTATATGATGATAGCACCATCAAAACTATCATTATTATCTTCATTATTCATTATCATCGTCATTATCATCCTCATTAATCTCTCCTAGGTCTTTACAAAGTAACTCTAGTACCTCCAGTAGTAATATTGCTAGACGCAGTCAAGCTGCGGATAACCTAAATAGGACCCTCTTGTTCGGAGAGAGCGAAAGACCTGA
>NW_003552423.1:0-2062 GCF_000090795.2 Amphimedon queenslandica | reverse complement strand
TCTTGCATCGCCAGAGGGTATCCTCCATATCCAACCATCCCCATCAGTAGTACTCGGCTAATAACACATGGGCACCAGTATGCCACATCAACCACTAAAAAATAAAAATGTGCAATGTAATATTTATTTTGTAATATAATATCATTAGGTAATAACTATAATCTTTCTTCTTTAATACATGTATATAGGCATTACTTGCTTGACCTACTTCTACATTTGATGCGTCAAATCTCCACACACACTTTCCATTACTGCACTGCCAGACCTGTACAAGGCCTGCTAGATCTGATGTCGCTAGATACTTGTCGTCGTGACTGAAACAGACACAAGTAACTGACTCCGTATGACCTTTAAAAAAACAAACAAAAGAAAATTATATGTACAATACAAATATACGTACAATGCATACATTACATAAAGAGCTTTAGTAAAAGAGCAATAAAGCATTATAATAATTTTGAGATATAATTTAATTAGTAATATATATAAGTAATTTACCATTGCATTCAAAAACCACATTCTTATCACTTGTGCTCCAGACCAGAGCTCTATCATCTTGACTACCAGATGCTACCAAACTTGCATTGGAATTAACATCGATTGCAAATACTGGACCTAAGGTATTATTTTCTACAATATAAATCCTCCCATTATATAGTTCTACCTCTGTGTTCATTTAAACAGGTAATGGAGTCATCGCGTAATGGCTGTATTACCATTACACCCATACTATACTCATCATCCGAGCCATCTTTGTCACGAGAAAGCTCTACTCCATCTAAATCAGCCTCTAGATCTACATACATGTATATTTGTAAGAGATACAAATCATTTTTAAATGGCATAATGAGTCTTTTAGGTTTCTTTTACCTTCAATGGGTTGCTCTTCTCCTTCACTTAGAGAGATGACTTCCACAACGTCATCTTCACAAAGTTCTTGATCATTTTCCTCATCATCCATGCTTCGCTTTGCACGTGTGGCAGCACCCGCAGCAGCCACGCCTTTGCATAATCATAATAATCATTGTCACTAATAATGCATCAAATCATTAAATCAATCAAAATTAAGTTTATTGTACATCAAACCCGATTAAAATAGTCAATCATGGCAGCATTCTTAAACTTGTCTTCCTTGATCAAATCCATTAGTTTATTGATTGATTCGGCCACAGTGAGAACTTTGTTATTACGATAAAGGTTTTCTGTGCCAGCTTTAGTTGAAGCAAAACCAGCCTCATTCTTGACAGCAAGAAGCATGTCAGTATCACAAGGACCAGGGCTGTAGCTCAGCATCCTAACGTCTGGATGCTCAATAGTCAATCCTTCAAGAAAAACATTCCTAGCTGCTTTTACTGATGCGTAAACAACACCGCCACCAAAAGGCATCTTTGCAACAATTGATGACATGTTCATGATGAATCTTGGTCCAGTTTTGATGCAAGAGAGGAAGCGTGTGGTTAGAATCCACATTGAAGTATAGTTAGCAGTGAGATATTGAGCAATGGCAGCAGGATCAGTTTGATCTGCAGTAGGAGTAGTGATATCACCCAGGGAACCAGCATTGTGAAAAATGGCTGCTTGGTTGTATTTTTCAGAGCTATATCCAGCCAGTATTTTTGAGGATGTGTCAGATAAGCAAGCAAGATCCCCAAGGTCAGCTGGGACAATGGTAACACTGACAGGACTTGATTTGGCTATCATTTCTTTAGTTTCCTCGAGTTTAGAAACATTACGCGAGACAAGAACAATAGTAGAGCCCGTAGCAGACCATTCTCGTGATAACTGGATTGCTAACTCTCTTCCTAAACCACCACTGGCCCCAGTTACAATGCAATATGTTGATCTAGTGAAGAAAGCAGCCATGATGTTGATGTTAAATGGAAGACACACCCTAAATAAATTTATCATTATAGAATAGTCATCAATCAAAATAGTCAATGATGGCAGCATTGTTAAACTTGTCTTCTTTGATCAACTCCATCAGTTTGCTAATTGAATCAGCTACACTGAGAACTTGGTTATTACGAACAAGGTCTTGGAAGCTAGCTTTAGTCAAAGCAAA
>NW_003552422.1:0-2062 GCF_000090795.2 Amphimedon queenslandica | reverse complement strand
GAAAAGAAGCTGTCAAAAGTGACTCACATAATATTTTACAATGGCTACGGAGCAAGTGGATAAAGTGAATTTCGTTAATGGTTCCTGGCGGCTTTAAACCAGGGGAGACTATACTGGTCTTTTACAAACTGGCTGATGCCTATGAAGTTCATGGCCGCGACTGGGTAGGTCTGTTTCGCGTCGGCTGGTCCTCGAGCAGAGACTATTATACATTTGAATGGGCTTCTACTAAAGACGAGGAAGGGAGGGAAAGATCGGTGAAGTTCACTGGGTCTCGTCTGCCACCAGATGATGGACAGTTTTATCAATTTTGTTATGTTAGTAAGAGCGGGGTCATAAAAGGAGCTAGCCGTCCTTTTCAATTCTCTGCTTCTGTTAGAGGAGCTGTTTCTGAGGATATGGAAGTTGTTGAGATTAACGAAGAAGACAGTTTGGTTCTCTTGCGTTCAAAAAAAGACGCCCAAGTGTCTGAGCTTGAGAAAAAAGTCACAGAATTGAGGCAAACAAAAATCAATGTTGAAGAATCTTTTGTGAAAGTGAAAACAGAAAATGAAAGGGTCCTCTCCGAAAAAAATGAGCTGGAAAATGAAATAAAAGAGTTGCTAGTTGAGGTTGAAGGTGTTAAGAAAGAAAATGAAGAAAAAATAGCTGAAATTGCTACTCTAAAAGAAGACCTAGCAGGCAAAGATGTGATTATTTCAAATCTAAACAGTCTCATTGAAGACTACAAGCAGAAGCTGCTGTCGTTTGAAGACACCTTCAAGGAAAGGGGACACGAGTTTGAGCAGCTACAGAAATCAAAGGATGCCCTTAAACATGAGCTTGATGACGTAACCTCTCACCTCCAGCAGATACAAGTCTTCAGTGACAGGAAAGAGGATGAACTGATTGCTGCTCAAAACACAATCAAGCAATTAAAAGAAGAGAATGAAACCTTGCAGACAGAGAAGGTTGAATCTGAGACTCTTCTACGCACACATTGCAGCCAATTGGAGGAAAGCCAGAGGAAACTGGAGGAGGACAAGGAAGCACTGATTGGTCGCAGTGAATACTATGAAGCTGAAGCAGAGAGGAACCAGCAGACCATTGAAGTGATGAAAGTACAGGTATCAAGTTTGGAGAATGATTTGAGCGAGCTCAACAAAGAATTGGATAAAGAGAAGGCAGAGAATCAAAGTCTTGCAAAGCAGCTTGTCTCCAAAGAGCAAGAGTACAACGTGATGCAACAGAATGTCTGTGAGATGGCCGGTAATATCAAAGAGCCACGGGACAGTCTGCCTGACGTGCCAGTCACTGATAAAGTTGACAAATCTGTCTTTGACGCTATGCGAATGGCTTTTGAAGATATAGGTGATCAACTGAAAAATGAGAAAAAAATTAATCATTCACAAAAAAGAAAAATAGCTGAAATGGAGCAGAGGATTAAGTTATGTCAAGAAGAATACAGGAATATTGCAACAGAAAATGCTCACTTGCAAAAGAAATTTAAAAAGAGTGGTAGCTCTACTCCTACTGGCAGCACTCAACCAAGTGAAAAGGCAAAACTAGAGCATGAGCTTGAGCAGTTCCAGTTGATGCATGACAGGAAAATAGCAGAGAAAAATGAAGTTGTTGAGCATCAAAAAGAAGAAATAGAAACACTTGAGGAGGAGAATAGAAAGCTACACGATAAAGTGGATGGATTGACTCACCAGGAAACAGCAATGAAGAGAAGTATTGAGACTCTTAACGTAGAGAATGAGCAACTCAAGAAACAGCTAAGAGAAATAAAGCAAAGTCTACCAAAATACACTCCACCTACTGCTCCTCCTCCTCCCTATGGTCCTGGCTATAGACCTGACTCAAGAACAGTCCATCCACCACCACCACAGAGACCACAACAACATGGAGGATATGCTGCTCCTACTCAGCACCGTATTCACCCTCAACCACAGCCATTTGATCGTGATGGGGCAAATGGAACACGTCAGTGTCCGATGTGTCAACTTGCTTTTCCAGCAAGGACCACTCAGCATGTGTTTGAACAACACGTGAACAGTCATTTTGGTAATTGAATTTAAAA
>NW_003552421.1:0-2062 GCF_000090795.2 Amphimedon queenslandica | reverse complement strand
AGCCAAGCTCAACTGCTAGTAATAAGCCTATAGCCAAAGGGCCAGTAGTGAAAGGAGCACCAGTTGGGAATGGAACCTCTGCTTGTGGGGCAGCCAATACCATTAACCTTGCTCCCTCTCCCAACTTATCTCCCTCTCAGCAGTCCCAATCTACTGCTGTTCGATGTGTCTGTCTCTCTACCAAGGAATCTGGTCACATGATCGAGTGTGAACTCTGCTTTCACTGGTGTCACAGTAAATGTATTGGAATCAGTGCACCAGTTGCTAAGAATTATCCTTTCATTTGTCCTTACTGCACAAGATCACTTTTACAGGAAGTATCATCCCTTCGATTGGTTGTTGATGACCTGAAGGAGCAACTCGCCAGTATTAAGCAGCAAGATCAACCAGTGAACAGCGATAGTTCCCCAACATCCCCATCTACTAACTTACTGGGTCAGAACCTATCTTCCGACTCCACTCCCCCCTCTCAGCCCAGTGATTATCATCCAGCAAAGAATCAATCTCACTCCTCAGATAGGAGGTTCAATTTAATAGTGTCAGGTGTTGGGGAACAGCCAGCTGGTACTCCTAGAGCTACTTGCCTCAGAGAAGACTCTGTAGAGATTTCTTCTATCCTTTCTCCTCTCCTCCCCTCTTTTTCTGATCATTCTGTTCGTGATTGTTACAGACTGGGCAAATACAAGCCCAACAGCACTCGTCCATTATTAGTTACTATGTCTCGCACCTCTGATGTAGCTACAATTCTTTCAAATAAATCATCTCTTGCCGATCGTCCTCACTTAAGAATTTCTCCCGACCTTCCTCCCCACCTAAGGAAGTCTCGCTCTATTCTACTCAAGGTGCGTTATGACCTCATTTCATCCGGAATTGAAAGAAAGAATATCAGAATCAGTTCTGATTCAATTTTTGTGAACCATGTTAAAAGAGGGTCTGTTATAAATCAAGTTTTTAAGGAGTGTGCTCAATCACCTGAGGATGTAGATGCTAGCAACAGTGTCAGTAATCCTCCTTCCCCTCCAACAGATGTTGCCGATAGTCCTCTTATGGACCACAATCTCTCCTCCACTTCCAGTACTACTGACTGACTATGTTCAGTTTGCCTATGGAATATCAGAAGTCTGGTTAACAAACTAAAACCTTTTCAGTCCTTTGTTTATTCATCAAAGTATCAAATCTATGCAGTAACTGAAACTTGGCTTCACTCTTCTATTATTGATAACGAAATTCTCAGTACTGATTTTACTCTGTATCGTAAAGACAGGAAGTCTCGGGGTGGCGGTGTATTGTTGGCAATCCATGATTCCATCTCATCTCTTCAGCTGCCCAGTCCTGAATCTATGGAACTTGTGACTGTGTTAGTTCAAATACCTCATCCTGTCGTACTGTGTCTTGTATATCTTCCCCCTCAAGCATCTGCTAATGAGGTTCAATCTCTCATTGATTTTCTGTCCGACCTTATCTCCACCCACAATGTCATCCTGCTGGGTGACTTTAACTTTCCCAATATAGACTGGTCTTCCCTGTCCAGCCCCAGTGGCCCTTCACTCCTTTTCACTGAGTTCGCTTTTCGTGCCAATCTCTCTCAACACATCACTACCCCAACCCATCTAGGAGGTAACATTTTAGACCTACTATTCTCTCAGTCGCCAGACTCAGTTATTGATGTTCATGTGCATAAATCTCAGCGTCTCTCAAATTTTTCATCTGATCATTTTCCCATCACTTTTTCCATCCCTCATTCTACCCTCAAATCTACCCCTAACCATTCTCCCTCATTTTATCTGGATTTTGCAAAATGTAACTATGATGCAATGGCGGATCACCTATTGGACATTGATTTCAGTGTTTACTTCTCTTCGAACAATATTGATTACTTGTGGACATTCTTAAAGAATATACTAAACGATTCCATAGCCACATTTGTCCCCAAAGTCAGGCGCTCCTCTCAGAAGTTTCCAAAGTGGTTTACGGGGCAAATTAGACATCATTTAAACCAACTACGTTCCCTAAGGAGAAAGTCACGTGTTGCTAAAGTCCACTCTGCTAAACTGTTCTCTTT
>NW_003552420.1:0-2063 GCF_000090795.2 Amphimedon queenslandica | reverse complement strand
TTAAAGCTTAACACAATCATCTCAGGTAGTGCTTTTGGCCATGTATTGCAGTGCCACTTATTTCACCAAGGAACGTATAACTTATTACTATTGAAATTGCAAATAAATATTAATTATTATAATCATACAAAGTTTCTTTATCAACAAGTGACAAAGTGAAAATAACTTTAAGTATTAATTAACAAATTACATAGAAAATTGATTTTCCAAAAAAAAATGTTTATTTACACACTGGATTGTTTGAAATTTCTCAAACGTGACAAGCCATTTCTCATCCCCTCTTCATCTTCTCTTGCCTCAATTTCCTTCTTCTCTTCGATTTCATGCGAGTCTCTAACAGTTATACTAGGCCTGGTACTCAATGGATTAAACCTGTTCCAAGGAGAGCCATTATCAGTCACCTCATAGTCCTGTATGACATCTTCTTCCTCTCTTTGCTCTGATCCACTCTCTCTCTCATCTACCTCCCCTCCATAAATGCATGGTAGGAGTTGCTGCTTGTTACAGCTTGTAAGGAAGAACACAAGCGTGTACGTGATGGAAGACAATAGTATGAAGGCTGTTATTATCCATAATCTAGTTTCTGTGTTTAGGTATATCCCACCCACGAAGCTAATTATAAATCCAATTGCGATGGAGACTTGTAGCAGACTGAGTGCAGCCTCATGCTCTTTTTCGTGAAACCACTGGCTTAGTAGTGCTATGTAAGATGAGTTGTATGAAGAAAGAGAGAAGGGAAGAGGGAGAGGGGAAGAGAGACAATAATGAAATTGTGTAAATATAGAAGGAGATACAGACAGGGTTTCCCACAAAGCATGCTAAGTGAGCTAAACAGCATGAGTTTCATGAGCTGACAAGCACTACAATACAGTACATGTCATTTGGAGCGACTTTAAAAATTTGTAAAAAATCTAATTTGATTGGAATCACTCAAACTTTCTATACTGTTAACATTAAAACATGTATATATATATATATAAATTGTAAAAAATGAAGAATACTCTCCTTTACATTTTTGGCAAAATTTGGCAAAATTTGGCAAAAGTCCCTGTACTATAGTACAGGGTCTTTGACCTCATTCTTTGATCAACTTTAAAAATTTGTAAAAATTTAATTTTGATCAGAGACAACCTTAAAAGCTTTACGCAATATTTTGGAACATGTATATGCATCAAAAAATTATTAAAATGGAGAATTCTCTCCTTTTCACTTTTCGCAAAATTTAGCCAAAGTCCCTGTACTAGGGTCTTTGACCAGATTTTTGAGCAACTGACAAAAAGCTGTGCACTATGGATAAATCTTGTGGGAAACCCTGCATACGAATCTATGAAATGGTGCATATACATGTACATGATTAAAGTATAATAATAGAAGCAAGATATGGAGACATACCATAAATCAAGGACACAAACACTTGTAAATCCTAGCCATCATAAGGCTAGAATATAATATTAAGAAACAGAAGCAAGATATGTATGGGCAAGCACAATCATCCAACAAGGACACAAACACTTGTAAATAGAAATCCTAAGGATATACTGCATTATTACCAAGAGTATCTACCCCCTTATCTACTCTTATTACTAATGAAAGTAAACACAAGCGGAATGTGTATGGGTAAGCACCATCATCCAAGGAAACAAATACTTGTAAACAGACACCTTGTCTGGTTTACACATGGCTAGTTAACATTTTAGGAGCTACAGTATACTAGTATAGGCATTATGTACTCTTTGCTATTACTAGCTAATGCCTTTTAGAAATTAGTAGAACAATGTGCTTGAAATCTCTCATAACTGCCTAACCTGGAGATATTGAGTTGTAGACACTCTCGCATATTCCCCATCCGATAGGAAACCCAAAGAGAAACACAAAGTTAGGCTGTCTCTCCCAGAACAGGAGGATCATCACTAGAGCAAATGAGAGACTCAGGGCAGCATAAGCTACAACGAACTGTGGTATGAATCTAACTATGCGTCCAGTAAATACTGAAGAGAATACACCACCCACACCATACGCTGCTAGTACGAAACCAATCCACTGTATACCAACACAGTCCAATA
>NW_003552419.1:0-2063 GCF_000090795.2 Amphimedon queenslandica | reverse complement strand
TGCATAGTTCAATAACAGTATCAATGGCCATGTTCTGGTCAAGTCCTTCATTCTGTTGATGAGCCTACAAGAAACAACAACAACAACAACAACAATAATAATAATAATAATAAATAATAATAATAATAATAATAATAACATAAATAAATGCAAATCTACCTTCAACACGTCAGACTCAATTCCAAATGAGTCGTGATACTTTTCAGGAAGAAAAGCTTTGATGCTACAAAAAAGATTAAATAATCATAAAAAACTTTAATTGAACTCACTCGTAGTCGTATGGTGGCCAAAATGGAGAAGAGGATTTGCTCCCGTGATAAATGTAGGCAAGAAGTCCAGCCAGCCTGATTGCAACGCTTTTAATGATGGGATAATCACCTTGTATAAACCCAATCCAACTCTATTAGGACATAAGAAAGTAAATTATACCGACACACATGAATAATGAATATAGTTAAACTGCTAGCTAATCTACCTGGTAGAACATTCTGTATCTGGCGACGTCACTATCTTCTCCATCAGGCCATTCCTCTCCGATCTCAAGGGAATATTTCTCAGCTGCATCAACCTCGTCTTTACCAATACGTCTTTAAAAAGAGAAGAGAAGAGAGAAAATTATAAAAGATATTTAAAATGTCAGAGTTTAATTTTTGCAACTGCATGTGTTGCATTATAGCTTATATAACTTAATTACTTCAGTACAAATACATATGGTCTCATGTTCCAGTCAATTTGATCCACCAAAGGGACATCATCATTCAGAACAATATCTACAACAGTAATATTTATAATGAGAATAAAATGATTTATAATATAAAACTTACTTGGTTGCTTTACGGCATCCTGACGTTTACTGAAAAACCCGCGAGAGCTAACTTTCTATTTAAAAAATAAATTTGAAATTGTGATTCATTAAAAATAGCGAGTTTACGAACCGGTTTCCCTCCATAGCTCTTAATTGTCTCTTCTACCGTCCTAGGGACACGAAGGTAATGCTCCTCAGGATACTGTATATCTGATAGTGAAAAGAGAGAGAGAGAGAGAGAGAGTAAAACATCAAATTAGGCAGGCAGTCAGTCAAATTTTAATTACCAAAAGTGGCACATATTTCCCTTATTGTGTGTCTCACTGGATCATTAACATTAACCTAATTATTAAAATAATTAAAATTAATAATAATAATAATGGACACAATCATGTCAAAAACTTACTAGAATCTGACGGATTTCTTGATCAAGAACATTGACATGAATCAGCACGTAATTCTCAACTAGGTCCTTGAATCCCTATGTACACATAATGCATATCAAAAGAAATAAACTGAATAATATCTGATCTATATTATTTATAAGCTTCCTGCTTGTTGTGCCACCAAATATGGGGAGAATGTAGGCCTTACAGTCTGAATACTACCAACGTACCTTTCCAAAATAAGATGGCGGACTGATACTTGTTTTTCGCTTCGTTGGTTTGTGTGAAGGAGAGAAGACTTCGATCTCATGAGCAGGAGAATAACTAATGCCAGTAGCACCTTCTTCACCACCAATACCAGCATCCTCCAGCCCTTCATCTTATGAAAGAAAAAGAAAGAGACATTATTTTAAAAGGAAAGAGTTGAATCAAAAGGATCGACATTCTTCATTTGGTATATTACCTTCTCCAGAATCAGCAGAATGGACTGAGCTGTGAATGGATACCAAAGACAATGTCACAGAAGGAGTCTTCTCTGAATAAATAAATAAATAAATAAATAATAATAATTACTATGAATCATTACTATATAATAAAATAGCTATAATTATAACTAGTATAATGGATCATTACTTTTCATTGGGCTAGAGCCTGGAGTTGATGAAGTGCTGTTAAGTAAGTCTTCAGTGTCAATCTGTGCATGGACTATCTTAGCTTCACCTATACACACACACATATACAATGTACTAGTATTGTATTGTGGATTACATGTTACATACTTTCAGTGTCTTTTCCGGAGACAATTGACTTCATGTGCAATAGATAGTGAGATATTTGTGGAAGCTCATCAGAAAATATCATATGCCACTCAT
>NW_003552418.1:0-2064 GCF_000090795.2 Amphimedon queenslandica | reverse complement strand
AGAGAATGCTGATGATGAAAACGATGGAGTTACTAATAGCAAAATAGCAGAGGAGGTAGTTTAAATGTACCTATACATGTATCAGGCTTGACGTCAATTATACATACAAAATTTCATTTCAATTACAATTACAATTACTACCAAAGCAGCTAAAACCAGATCAATTACAATTACAATTCCTGCCATAGATGAGACACTCAGTTACAATTACAATGGCAATAGCTTGTAATTACAGCATTAATTACAATGATCATAATTTTACCCGTATCATGACAAAAATTACAATGATGTTTTTCCACATTGCATTGAGTTTTAAAGTTTTTTTAATCAGTGAACATTAATGAGGCTTACTATGCTGAAAATTCACTCTAGAGGACTGATATAGGTACAGGATATCAAAGTAAAATTATAGGCACAATTACACAATTACAATATGTATAACGCAATAGAGGATATGCGTGCTAAGTATATTCATAGCTTTTAAGTACCGTATATCCAACCCACACAGTAAATTGGCCGCCATGTTGGACGTCAAGTTTATTAAGAGTTCAATGGGGGAAAACACATTTTCTTGCCTTGCTACCTTCTTGAGGCCTTTTTCGGAAGCTTAGAAAGCATCCTGAGGATCTAATGGGGTCTAGTAGTCACCTAAAAGATTGCTATCAAGAAATACAGAGCGGTTTTCTGGTACCAAGCCTTTTTCTATCTTTTCTCCATTGCTGCCAATGGAAAGTTGACGTCCAACGAACTAATTTTTTTTTTTAAAGTTATTACGGTATGCAATGAATACATTTATTTTGCTATGAATATACTTAGCACGCATATCCTCTATTACAATTACAATTACGCACTGTAATTGTAATTGATGCTGTAATTGCAGTTATAATTGCAATTGACCCCAAGCCTGACATGTATACAAATTTTTGAAATATATACATGTATGATATGTCGGCCTGTACCTGTATAGGCCCAATCAAAGTCTTGCCCTGGGCCTCACATAGCCTATTGGCAGCCCTGCCTGTACTAAAAACTATGGACTATCGTCCATGCTTTGTTTCAAAAAATGGCTCCAAAATCATTTCCATTTTTTGTTGCATTTAAAAAGTTGAAATTGATTCTGATTAAAATTTTTGAGTTATATCCATTTAAACAAATGAACCAATTAATATGATTGCATCTCATTGTTTTATTCATTTTAGGATTTTGGGAAGAGCTTTGCTGAGAAATATTGAATTATATTAGATACTTCCCCCTCCAGTATTGTCCGAGGGCATCTTTATTTTCTCTTAGGTATAATGTAGTTCTTATAGTGGTTTACATGTATGTAGTTATTTTTCTATTTTATTATTGTTATTATTGTTGTTGTTATTCTTCTTCTTATTATTATTATTATTAATATTACTATTATTATGATCAGAAATTTTTTAAAGAATAAGGAAAATTCATTTATTATTTGAATTATTAAAAGTAAATATACATATGTACAAGTACATGTAATCCTTTATCTCCATGTCTCTCACTATTTAGAGTGTTGATAGAAAATACATTGTATGTGTTTCATTTACGTGACACATTCCCAGAGACTCAAAGTATCTTGAGGTACTTTATTCCACTCTTCATCCTGCCCCTCCCCTACCTCCTCTGGTCTCTCGTACAGCTGTGTGTTTGGTACAATACAATAAGGTTAGGACACACAGTCAGACTGAGTCAGTGGTATATACATGTACTGGTACATGTTTGTCCTGTTATGTTTTGCCAAATTTTAGCAACTTTTAAAATTTGTAAAAAAATTTTATTTTGATCAAAATGTGCTCAAACTTTCTACACAACATAAGAACATGTATATGAATCAGAAAAAATTATAAAAGTAGAGAACTTGGCCAATGGCCCTGCCTGTACTATAGTACACAAACTTTTTTTGAAAAAATGGCTCCAAAATTGGCCCAAGTTTTTATCACATTTTTTGATACATATTGATGTCCTTTTGCTATGTAGCAAGTTTGAGCTGATTCCGACTTCAATTTTTTGAGTTACACCATTTTAATAAAATCCTAAAGTTTTGAA
>NW_003552417.1:0-2064 GCF_000090795.2 Amphimedon queenslandica | reverse complement strand
TTGCTATGCATATACATTGTAAAACAGTGACATGCATTGTTTTTTGAAAGTAATTAGTATACTTTCCCTTAACTTCACTATCATTTTATGAATACTATCCATATGACATATACATACCTGTCAAGCATATAAAAATACACTCTGAAACATACTTATTTTCAATAATAAGCAAAAAATTTATTGCTTATGTGAGACTGTGTAAGCCCAAGAAAAGTTTTAGAAAGTGTTCATAACTCAAAAAATTAAAGTTAGAACAGCTCAAACATCGTAGCATAAGGATATCAATACACATCACAAAAAGCAATAAAAATTGGGGTGATTTCAAAGCCATTAAAAAATATGGGCTATATCCTTTTGCTAACTTCATAAAAGTGCTCATAACTCAAAAAATTGAAGTTGGAATCAGCTCAAACGTTCTACATAGCATAAGGACATCAACACACATCAGAGAATGTAATAAAAATTGGGAGAGCTCATCATATTACACATTCTCTAACAACTGTACACCAAATGAGGTGGAGTTTTAATGTAAAAGGTTGATTATCTTCATGAAATGATTTGTTTATTAATATCCTCAATACAGTCCCTACTTAATGCTGATTTTGGCAGATATTAGCAAGACTAACTTTTATGGGAGAGTGAAATAGACAGGAGGTAAGGCATAAAAGTACTTATATCCTACTGATGACACACATCAAAGGTACCGTGTGCACTATAACCCAGCAAGACCACAGCAGTAATCTAAGCCACCCACAACAGTGATCTAACCCACCCAGAACAATGTTATAAGCCACCCACAATTTAATCAAAGATTGTCATTATTTTGATTAAAAAAACAATTATAATTCTTTGTATTCTTGATGGACTGGTACAGAATAATACTGATTACACGAAGAAGGCTGAAAAAAATTTCATCATTGTCGGAAAACCTCTGCAGGATTACCGATTACACGAAGAGGGCTGTAAAAAAATTCATTGATTAAAAACCTCTTATAAAGGTTGTCATTCCAAGGAGCCATGCCTTAATGCTGTATTGTGTATTGCTTTCTCGTTTGGATCAGATCTGGCTTTGAATGGGTGTACAATTACAGTGTATCCATCTGGTGTTTCATCCTCTAACACCACTTCTATCTCTTCTAGCTCTGGCACTGTTTCCATCTCTTTTTCAGGCACAGTTTCCACATCTTTATCGTCTGATATCTTACTTCTTCTCAATCTCTTGCTCATAAGCTCCTTCAGCCATTATTATTCAATGTCAGCACGTGGTAAATCTGCACATGTGTTTGCGCAGAGCCCTTGAATGCATCATCATGACATGAGCGACTGATAAAATGGCTAGTTCGTGATGTACCGTATGGGTATAAAATTCCGTGGGGCATTTAATTTCACGGATTTCGTGGGTGACTTATCAACCACGAAAATTAATACCCTGGAAATGCTCACTGCGCATGTGCAGCATGTGAAAATCAATGACTTAATGAAAGTACACGTGCAAAAACACGAAATTTAACCCCCTCGAAATTAAAGAATTAAGAGCTTTTCACTAAAACAAAATTTTATACCTTCAAAATTTCCTACCCGTATGGTATCTAATTTATAGTCACCTCCCCCTTGGGCGCACGTGCCCTCAGGATCGGTGACTGTAAATTAGATACATCACTCCTAGCGATGTTATAAGTATTACACGTATTATATGCACATTTACGAAAGGTATATATAACCTTAATTAAGTCTGTTTTACTAATTCATTATTTTTGAATGAAGATTTGACTCTAGTACTTAAGCACATTTTTAAGTTAGACATGACCAGTGGTATAACAGCCCATTGGCAAAAATTTATCACTATTACCAAAATTTTAAAAATTATTAGCTTTAATTTACGATACCTTCCAAGATTCTCATGAGATCCTCCTATTATTGAAGAAACTCATTACTTTAATGCAACTTAGTGAGCCTAAAGTTTTTAGTCAGTCTATCTCTAACAGGATCAAAGAAAGAAACCTAATTAAAAAATAGAAATAAAAAATGAATATAATTTCATTAAAATGTTGTCAGCCGATTTGG
>NW_003552416.1:0-2065 GCF_000090795.2 Amphimedon queenslandica | reverse complement strand
ATTTTGCAAAACTTGAAGAACTTTTGCCAAGTGATGGAACATACGTCAATAGAAAATAGTATTATAAAAACAATCATATTACTAAAAATTAAAGTACTCTCATCATGTTCAAGAATTCTTTACTCAGTTTTCAACCATTTTAAAAAGTTAAGTAAAGTTTATTGCGTCTCACTATTGAGAAAAAATTTGAAAAAATTATATGTTGTAGAAAAAGTATAAAGGAAACAATTTGTGTTCCGAAAACTAAATTGTGCGTTCAGCCCGTTGTACCTTAAAGTGCATCTGTCTGTTATCGAGTGGGTCTTCCCTGACAGGTGTCATCTTGTATTGCTGGATGTCAATCCCTTTGTTTGAATCGGAATTCGAATCGTGTAAGACACGAAGCCTAGAATGTCCTCATCAGTTGCATCCTCCACCATAGTGTTGGTAACACTGTTGGCTGTTTCGACGACTTTTTTGTTACATTGTCTAAATATTCATTGTCAACATTTCTGTAAAGCCAGTTGATGTCTTTCAGTTTCTCATGTGCAGCTTGTACTTTGTCGACATCAAATAAAATGTTCCACATTTCATTATTTGTACCTTCACTGTTTAAAATGATGAGCAATTCGGGATTTGACTGATTTTTCGGTCTAAAGTCTTCTGCTATACTTAAAGTTTTCATTGTTTTTTCAACCTGCAATGGGAGATAAAACACTTTACCTTTGCATGGTTTTAAAGAGTTGATATTGGGACTTTAGCAGTGTAAGTTCCCAATCATACAACAGTTTGGAAGCATTTTGCTAATTAAATGAACTGAGTACTAAAGGCATCTAGGCCTTTAAACTCGTCTGGCATAAGCTCACTTTCCAAACTATTTAACACACATCTGTTAGGAATTTTATTACTTCGTATTGTAGGCTTGCAAGTTTTACACCATAAAAGTTGTTTGTTGCTAAAATTTTGATCGTAATCAGTGAGGTAGGCTTCCAATTGTCTCCAAACCTTGTCCTTATCAAAAAATTGGTGAGATTACCACGTCTTATTAATCTCCTGCAGCTACAACTAGCATGCTCATTTTAATCGCTGATTTCCGTTTGGAACTCAGCTGTCAGGTTCACCTTTTCTTTAAGCAGCTTCACTTCTAAGCCTGGATTTCTTAAATATATGTCACTATCACTTTTATATCTAGATGGGCAAATTTGAGCGACATCACTTTTTTCGTTGTTTAGATCAGACTCAGTTGCAAATTTAATCACAGCATCCCCATCTCCTTCACTTAATGCTTGATCTATTCGATTGACAACTTTATCATAATTTGTGGCTTGATAAACATAATGCAGAAAAGTGCGTAGTATTGAATAGTGAGAAGTAGCTCTCAGTATTCTAAGCTTCCTTTTACATGTACTGTCATCCTCATAACAAGTCAATGGATGACCATTCTTTTGTGGATTATGCTCATTAGGGTAACCTGTGTCTACGTCTCAAAATTTTTTGGAATTCCTTGGCAGGTTTACTTAATGCTTCTTTTAAATCTTTCATTGTTTTGATTTGAAAATGTGTCAGTAGTTGACAATTGTCAGTGCATGTTATTTTTACAGTTCTGTTTTAACCCCTTTACCACTGTCTATTGTTTTTATTTTTTGTTGCTAGTAACATCATCATTATATATGTCTTTTTCTGCATTTTTGCTTAAAATTTCTTCATCATGGTCATCAAAACAAGTGTCGATAAGTTCTGCTAAATTGTCATCGTCTAAAATTAAACTATCATTATTGTCAGTAGATGTGGCATCTTTATAGCATGCTTGGTAAAAGTGTGGCTCACAGCTGGCCACGTGGTATAAAACACCCATTGCCAATATATGTATTATTATTAACTTTTCTAATCACCACAACAAGCATTCAAGCAAAATGTCTACGTATATTAAATGTTACAGTAACATGTCTCCTAGCTGCAACTAAATTAATACCTGACTGCATGACAGCAATTGGCATAATACTCATCGACATTAAAAGCAACTTTCATTTCCTTTTGTACTGCTTTATTTTAAGCAAGTTTTTGTCTTACTTTTGCTTTGTATTTG
>NW_003552415.1:0-2065 GCF_000090795.2 Amphimedon queenslandica | reverse complement strand
AGCGTAATGTGATGTCCTCAGGAGTAGTCCCACAGATATCATTAATAATGGGACCTTGTGCAGGTACAGTATAGCCTCTCTTAATGGACACTCTCTATAGGGTACACCTCCATTTAATGGACAGCACCTAGTGTACCAATTACATTCCTTACTGTATAAAATAACCTCCACATAAAGGACACCTCTGTATAACAGAGAGTGTCCATTATATAGAGGCTAGTCTATACATTATTACTGACGTTGTTGTTGTTTATTGTTGTTGTTGTTGTTGTTTATTGTTGTTGTTTGTTGTTTGTGTAGGTGGTGCAGTATATTCTCCTGCTATTACTGATTTCACATTCATGGTTAAGGTATGCTAGGCGTGGTTAATAGGTGTGGTTTATACCTATTGCTAGGATACCTCGTACATGTTTGTTACTGGCCCCAAAGTAGTTGAAGTAAGAAAAAAAAATACAATTTAAAAATTAATAAAATTGTATTACAGGAAGTGACTAACGAGGTTGTTTCGGATCAAGAACTGGGCGGGGCTTTGACACACACTAAGAAATCTGGTGATTATTAATTAAGTGTGTGGGTGTTATTATTACTATTAACGAGTAGGTGTGGCTCACGGAGCATTTGAGAATGACATTGATGCACTATCACAGTTAGTATAATTAATTAATTTATTATTTTATGTATTTGTTTGTTTGTTTATTTTAAAGGTTGAGAGAGTTGATAGATTACCTTCCATTAAGCAATAAAGATCCAGTACCGATTAGACACACTGGCGATAAAATGTAAGTACATGTACATTTGCATGTAATACTTATGTACATGTATGTATGTACATGTACATGTATTGATTACTGTGTATCTGGGAATCTATGGTTTAGAAATTGTGCCATGACTTAATTTTTACATACACTGTACGTGTAATAAGATTGTGTACTGTACATGTGTAATTTATTATGTGTGATCTACTTTTTGTGAATTTATTATCCAACAAAATTAAAGTTATATAGTACATGTATATATAGACAGTATTATTATTATTATTATTATTATATTCATGTAATCACACAACACTAAGTTGGTATATGTACAATATCAGTCTATAACAAATAGACTATGATATAAATCACATGCTTAAATGTCTCCTTAAGATTCTTGCAGTTCCCAATAATGCTGTTTTCTGTAAGTGTTCAATCTTTAACTTCACATCTGCTCTCTTGATCCATTCACTAATCCTCATTGACACCACTCCCAATTATCATTATTATTATTATTATTATTATTATTATTATAGTGATCGTGATCTCACTGCTCTCAATTACATCATTCCTCCTTCCTCTGACACTCCTTATGATATGTCTGACATCATCAAAGCTGTTGTAGACGAGGAAGAGTTCTTCCAAATAATGCCCGACTACGCTAGGAATATAATTGTGGGATTTGCCAGGTTGAACGGACAGACAGTGGGTGTGGTTGCTAACCAGCCCAATCAAAAAGCAGGTCAGTTGTTAGTGTTGTATGTATGTACATGTACAGTATAGTCTCTCTTAATGGACACTCTCTTTAGCATACACCTCCATTTAATGGACAGCACCTAGTGTACCAATTACATTCATTACTGTATAAAATAACCTCCACATAAAGGACACCTCTGTATAACAGAGACACTTTCTAAGTGTCCATTTTATAGAGGCTAGTCTGTAGTTGTAATTGACCAATCAGATTGCTTGATTCTAAGTTTATTAATGGCTTACACTACCAAGTTTATCATCATCATCATCATCATCATTATTATTATTATTATTATTATTATTATTATTATTATTATTATTATTAATAGGTTGTTTGGATATTAATGCATCAGTTAAAGGTGCTCGTTTTGTTAGGTTCTGTGATGCTTTTTGTATTCCACTGATAACCTTCGTTGATGTACCGGGATTCCTACCAGGTAACCATGAGTAATTGTAATGCTTTCTGATACATATTGATGTCCTTATGCTGTGTAGCAAGTTTGAGCTGATTCTGACTTTAATTTTTCAAGTTATGGCCATTTTAAGAAAATGCCAAAAAT
>NW_003552414.1:0-2065 GCF_000090795.2 Amphimedon queenslandica | reverse complement strand
AAATTAAAATGAAATTAATTAACTACTCGTTAATTAACTTTAATAATTGTTAGTTAACCACAAGCTTTTTAAACAAACTATCAAAATACTCTAGCAACTTCTGTGAGTGTAGGCTTATTTAACATGAATGGCTGCTCTAACAAGTCCCAAACAGTAGATGCCACAGAGGTTTGACATACAGTGGAAGGTAAGATAGAGGAGCTTGCTCTTTTAACAGTAACAAATACATTTAGCGCCATTTTGAATCTAGCCACACCCACCACGTGGTACTGCGCATGCGCATTAGAAAATTTAAATTTATTTTGATTTTCCAAAAATTGGAGTCGGTCGGATCCGTAAACCAAGTAATTTTATTGGAACTGCCTTATGATGAAAATTACTATTTTAGTTGTAGCCAAAATGCCATTATGCTTCAAAATTTATGCCACTTACAAAAGAATTTTCTGTTTATAATGTTAATTGCCTCTCTGTCTCTCCCTGTTATTTCCTTATATAGTCATGCTTCAGTTGTTGCAGTGATGGTAATATTGCTATGTGGGATCTTCGTAATCGTGAGATGACAAGACTATTAAGAGGTCACACTGATGGGGCTAGTTGTGTTGATATTGCACCTGATGGTAATAAACTATGGACTGGTAGTCTTGATGCTACTGTAAGATGTTGGGATCTAAGAGAAGGAAGACAACTACAACAGCAAGACTTTAATAGTCAGATATTCTCATTAGGATACTGTCCTACTTCCGATTGGCTAGCAGTAGGGTAAGATAAAAGTATTTTTAAGTTATTATATTGCTTACATTATTTCCATTGCATGAAACAAACATAAAGTAGCTACTTGTTACAGGCTCCATATATTGTCATCAATGAAAACTAAACCCACAAATTAGTGTATGAGGATCAAATGCTGAAAGCTTTAGAACTACAAAATTAATCCACTATATCACTGTATGCTTGTATACTTTATATACCAATAGTCTTATTAATTATTAGCAGTATTAGATAAAGCAATGGTTTAATGTGTGTGTGTGTTTATGTATTATTAGTATGGAGAGCAGTAGTGTTGAAGTCCTTCGTGTGAGTGGTCCAGATAAGTATCAGTTACATTTACACGAGTCTTGTGTACTGTCACTCAAGTTTGCTCACAGTGGTAAATGGTTTATAACTACAGGAAAGGATAATCTACTAAATGCATGGAGAACACCTTATGGTGCTAGTATATTCCAGGTACATAGTCCATTATTATTAACATTAACTGTACAGTGGTATTTGTACTTGTTACTATTATTATGTGTGTGTGTAGTCTTATTTATAATTATACATTAATGTACAATGAAATAATGATTGTATCCTATACATACAGATGTCTGAAAGCAGTAGTGTTTTAAGCTGTGACATATCAGTTGACGATCGTTTTATTGTTACTGGATCTGGAGACAAGAAGGCTACAGTGTATGAAGTTATACTATGAGGTATAGTTTGAATAGTTTACTATAGTATAAAAAGTAATTGTCATTATTTTATTTATTGTTGTCTCCAGTAGGTGATATTTGACTTGTAATGAATAATGCAATCTACACTTTGAGTTTAGTCTCTTTGTTACAAGTACTAACTACAAAACTCTCATGTAATATAAAATCTCTAATAATTCCAGTTAAGATATTGTTTGTCATGTTTGCTATAATGCATTAACATTAATAATAATAATAATAATAATAATAATGAAACTTGAATTCTTTTGATTGTAATATCTTGTATTACTATTATACCTGAGGGTTAGTTTGTGAGTAGATTTCTTGTAAGTACTAGCTCAAGTACCTTTTATCATAATCACCAAGAGAGTACCAACTACCAATTATTATTAATTGGACTCACCACTAACTCACTAAGAAGAATATATTCCAATTCAATTTATAGCAGCACCATCACCTCATCAGCAAGCAAAGAAGAACTGTTTTAACCTGATGTATTCCTTGACATACAACCAACTAATAATTACTGTACTTATTGTTACTAGGACGATGTTAAAAACATTATGGGGCGAGCACGAGCGAGCTTTGTGAATTTA
>NW_003552413.1:0-2066 GCF_000090795.2 Amphimedon queenslandica | reverse complement strand
TCTTGCGTCCTTATACTGATTGCAAGTCAGAAGGCTGCAAATAAAAAAGAGCCAACCATTAGAAGAACATATTCCCGTCTGCTCCTGCTTGTTTCTTGCACTACATGATCCTCAGAGTGGAGATATAAGTCTTAGAGTTGCCTGCATGCTTCAAGCGCCATTTTATCAGCCACACCCATAAATTTGAAGATTACTGAGATTAACTCTGTATACTTGCAAAAAACGGATGTAAACATACGCGCTGTGGTATCACAGAATATAGGCAGGTTAGACACTCTCCCTAAATAATTATCTACTCTTGTTATTATCTATTTTAGTTCTACAAAGCCATTTACAGCAGACGAAGACTCTAACCCATCAATGCACGTTTTCTATCCAGTGGATCTTAAAATTAGCCAAAAGAAATGTTATATATGTCACGACAGGGTAACGAATAGGAAGATAGAACAGGGATTATATATAGCTTATTTTATTTACAGATATGGAAACAGGCTTGGAAGTGTAAGAGGTGTAAAATTGTCACTCATTTAAAATGCACCAACTACTGCAAGAAAATGGTACCATGTCACAAAGAAGGGTAAGGTTACTATGGTTATGGTTTGTGTTATCATAGTCACTACAGGGGAGAGGAAGTTGAAGAGAACGTGTCATTAAATGTTGATGAATCAAGTAATGCAACAGTAAGATATACCACTGATCAGGAATGGGCACTGCTTGAAAGAGAAGAGGAAGAGAAAGAAGACTATGCTAGAGAGAGAACCATACTAGAAGAAGAGAAAGAAGAAAGCTACAGTCACTCAAGAATGTTATATAGATCTGTCAGTGAAGGTATTGTTATTATTACTATAGTGGCAAGTTTCATGTACATGTTGCCATTTTTTGGAAGAAACCATGGGCTATAGTACAGGGAATTTTTCAGAAATTGGTCAATTTTAAAAATGGCCATAACTCGAAAAATTTAGGTCGGAATCGGCCCAAACTTTCTACATAGCATAAGGACATCATTATATTTCAGAAAATGTAATAAAAATTGAGGGTGATTTCAGAGCCATTTTTTGGAAAAAAGCATGGGCTATAGTACAGGGAATTTTACAGAAATTGGTCGATTTTAAAAGTGGCTATAACTTGAAAATTTCCAGTCAGAGTCAACTCAAACGTTCTCTACATAGCATAAGGACATCAATATGTATCAGAAAATGTAATAAAAATTGGAGGTGATTTTGGAGCCATTTTTTGGAAAAAAGCATGGGCTATATAATATAGTACAGGGATTTTTTTAGAAATTGGCCAATTTTAAAAAATGGCCATAACTTGAAAAATTAAAGTCGGAATTGCCTCAAACTTTCTACATAGCATAAGGACATCAATATGTATCAGAAAATGTAATAAAAATTGGGGGTGATTTCGGAGCCATTTTTTGGAAAGAAGCATGGGCTATAGTACAGGGATTTTTTCAGAAATTCGTCAATTTAAAAAATGGCCATAACTCAAAAATTTGAAGTCAGTTAATGATTATTATTCATTTTTGTAGGACTAGTTACTAATCAAGATGGTAACGGAGCAATTCTTGAATCAATTGATACTGGCGGTCAAGATGTAAATGACACCTATATTCATGTTCTTTGTTAATTTATTACAAATGATGCTTAGGTAACGCCTCCTGAGTCTGATAATAGTTCAACTGATGATGAGCATAAAGACCTTGAATCTCTTACTAACGATGCTACATGTGTGTCACATGAGACTGAATCACGTGATAAAGAAGAGGATGAAACTTCAAGCGAGTTGCTATTGGAAGGTTATACTGATGAGCAAAAGGAATTGATAAGAAAAGTAAAATATTAAGAATAATATTAATGGTGTCCAATCCGGTCTCCTAAATCTTTTTCTCTTTTGTTAGATTAATATGGCTCAGAATTCTTTGGATTTGCTTGCAACTCAGAAAAGGGAGCTTACATCATCATCTGAAACCAGCATGACACAGGAACAAAAAGAATACTTACTAGTAATGATTAATCAATAATTAATGTTTATTTTTCTTATTTCTATTAGGCAAAGAATGATGC
>NW_003552412.1:0-2066 GCF_000090795.2 Amphimedon queenslandica | reverse complement strand
TATCTGATGTAAGTGAAGAAGAGGAACCTGTTGTTAATGGTTCTCATGAAACTGATGGCTCTAGTACTCATGGTAATAATGCTCTCCCTCGCTATCCTACTCGTCATCGAACGGCTCCTAATAGGGGTCCATTCATTTATTACTGAAGGCGGGACGCCTTTTATTTGGAGGGGAGTTGATGTAATAACTATTATTGAACTTAGTAATTATTATGTATTATGTTTTGGGGTGTGTGACAGGGTGTGGTTGACTAGAGTATGGTTCTAACTATTGTGACTGGTGGTGTGTGTGTTCGATAATCTTTATCATTATCAATCGGATTACAAACGGTCCTTTTAATATTATTATTGGTACAGAGAACCAGTATTACAATAGTTTGTCCTTGCTAAAACTAAAGTTAAAGGGGCTTGGACTCAAGAGACGTAAAAGTGACACAAACCCTTATTGAAATTGAATAAATGATTATTGAACAGTTATATAAGTGATAATATAGACTGCCTTAATACTCAGTTGTCTTCTAAACTATTATCATCAAACTCATCCAGCACCTATAGATGAGGATTAATTGTTATTCATTTATCATAATACAGCACCTGTGCTGCACTAATCTTCGATACTACATCACC
Source organism: Amphimedon queenslandica (assembly GCF_000090795.2). Taxonomy (NCBI): domain Eukaryota; kingdom Metazoa; phylum Porifera; class Demospongiae; order Haplosclerida; family Niphatidae; genus Amphimedon; species Amphimedon queenslandica. The sequence continues at coordinate 1,440 of NW_003552412.1, read as the reverse complement.
ATATGCATCACTTTTTAACAAATCAACCTCGTACATTGCAGAATCCTTTCTGAAGCCAATTCCTTTTGTATTAGGAGTCACTATCATTATGATATGACAGCAACTGATCTATGATGAAAAGTGTGATAAAGCTTTACCATTAGAGTGTGTTACCTGCACTGTGCTCTGAACTTTCTTTCCTACTTTACTACTTGTAGCCTTTGATACTCTCTTCTTCACCTTTGCCTGAATTTTACGCCCCCCTCTACTAAATCTAAAAGAATAATAAAATTGTAAAGACAATTTCGCTCAACTAATAATAAAAATAAAAACAAACGTTCAACAATCAAAGAGACCATGATAATAATAATAATAAACAAAGGAAAGCAAACTGAACAACAACAATAATAATAATGAATGCTACCTTCAGCCTCCTCAACATCATCATCTTGGTTAACCAATTCAGTTGCCTTCGCAACAATACTTTCTCCTAAACTAACAATACTGGAAACGATGTCACTTGTACCAGAGCTCTGGCTTGTATTGTGTTGTATGAGCATGATCATCACCTTGACCTTCACCTGCAACCGCCATTTTATAATAGCCACACCTATTATATCACGTGACTCATAATATTTATTGAGCATATCCGGAAGGACATCCGCCCGGGAAGTCTTCCCCCGGGCGGGTTCCGGACAGATACCCGTCCGGGAAACTTACACGGACCGTGAACGGACCTGTTGACGGGTTGACCCTCTCGGCCACCATAGGTAAGGTCTCAAATGTGGACCGGACAGACCCGCCCGGACCAAAAATTTTGTAGACTAAAAAAAATTTGGCAGGCCGCAGCGGACCCGCTTTGCAACAGCTGGCGGGTTTTCATTACAGTTTAATATGATTCCAAGCAGCATTATTCAAGGCTGTGTTGCTCTTCTTGCTAATTTTTCTAGCTTTGATCTCGCCATATTATGATTCTTGGAATTTATTAAAGTGAGATAAGAGTTGAAATTTCACTGATGCATTTAAATGAACTTGACTGCATGAGAGCTGATGGACTTGAAGTGTATAGTAGTTTAGCTTTTTAATGCTAAATGTTTATATTGTAGATGCCCAAATTAAAAAATGGCATTTAAACAATTATTTATACTAATGATTAAAAGAAAAGCATGCATGATTTAATTCTTTGTTCTCATGCAGTTAATAATTATCATTAAATGACTGTGCAGTTTAGTACAAGGAAAGCCTTTGAAACTGACAAATCAAAATGAGTTAGAATATGAATCACAGTTACAATTATTGTTATATTATAATAATAATAATCTTTAATAATTCTTAAATTATTTAATTTTTAAAATTTAATTATTATTATTATTATTATTTAATAATTATTATTATTATTATTTGTGTGTAGATAAAAAAGATTAAAATACTGTTATGTCATTTTCAATAGTGTGTTGTCAA
>NW_003552411.1:0-2066 GCF_000090795.2 Amphimedon queenslandica | reverse complement strand
TTTACTTTAAACAATTTAAAATGGAGACTGATGACACTAAGAACTTCTATGAGGTAGAGCAAGAGGTTTCTGAATATGATGGAAAGGATGACTTCCCTCAGCGACCAATAGGCAGTCTCCAGATACACGATACTATATCTTCTACAGGAAAGAAAACTCTCTTTGTTCTTCTTGGAGTGCAAGCCTTCATAATCCTTATCCTTATAATACTACTGGGTATCAATGGTGTTACACTATCACAGCTGAATACAGTAGATATGTGTGATAGTACTGGAGCTAGTACTGGAGCTAGTACTGGTACTAGTGGCCTGACCAGCTCTTCATTGCAAAGTCAACTCACTCAAATGAGCAACAACATTAGCCAGCTCTTCAACATGACAAGAGATTCCTGGTGGAAGATCAATAATATTGTAGACTTTACTGATGGGTCTGTTAATTCAACTGGTAACATTGAGCAGATATTGAAGGTCACTGGAGAATCAGCAGGAATGCTAATGAACGTTGTTAATACACTATCTACCATTGAAGGGAACAGTGTTACCAGTAGTGGAGCTATTAATGATATACTACTGATTGTTGATCAACTGCTGGGACTGCAGAATGCATCTTCTCTATTTAACTCCATCACACCAGTCTCTTGTAAGGATATCAAGGCAGTCCTACCTAACAGTCCTACTGGTTACTATCATGTCAACAGTCGTACCATTTACTGTAATATGGACACACTCTGCAATGCTACTGGAGGATGGACAAGACTAGCATATCTGGATATGACTGATGCTACACAGAACTGTCCTTCTGGATTCAGGTACTACAGCACAGGAGGAGTTAGAGCTTGCGGTCGTACAGTTTCAAACACTGGAAGTTGTAACTCATTACTGCTACCTTCTAATGGAATCACATATAACAATATATGTGGTAGAGTAACAGGGTATCAATATGGATCATGTGATGCTTTCTCTGGTGGTCCTCATCGTAATGACATTGACTCCCGGTACGTTGATGGTGTTAGTATCACTCGTGGGTCTCCTCGTCAACATATATGGACATTTGCTGCTGGAGTATATCAAACTCGGATACACAACTCAAACTGTCCCTGTACTTCTGGTACAGGGACATCACCAGCTAGCTTCGTTGGTGACAACTACTTCTGTGAATCAGGTAATCCTAACCAGCAATGGGCCCATACCCTATACACTGCTGATCCACTCTGGGACGGTCAGACATGCTCCAGCCTTGAAGAACCTTGTTGCGATGCTCCAGGGTTACCTTGGTTCAGCAGGAACTTCACCACTAGTTCTACACAGGATCTTGAGTTCAGGATCTGTGGTGACTCCAGCACTATTGATGAGGATTCTCCAGTCAGCATGTACGAGATATATGTAATGTAAGAACTAGAACTTGTACTTTCATTAGTTGCTACCTTTTAAAACCCTTTATTTTATAAGTTTTGCTATTTCAAACACTTAGATTATGCTATTACTTCTTCCCTGTAAGCTGACCTTTCTAAACATAGTTCATCACTATATGGTAATAGCACACAGTGAATTGGTGTTATTATTATTATATTGTTATTGTTATGATCCACAATGTTAAATAAATTCAAAGTTTATTGATACAATGTATCATGAATGAAAGGAAGGGAGGGAGTTTGTCATATGATATGAAATGAATACACTAGCAACAGTTGCACCCATCACAGGTCCTTCTTTTACTTTAAACAATTTAAAATGGAGACTGATGACACTAAGAACTTCTATGAGGTAGAGCAAGAGGTTTCTGAATATGATGGAAAGGATGACTTCCCTCAGCGACCAATAGGCAGTCTCCAGATACACGATACTATATCTTCTACAGGAAAGAAAACTCTCTTTGTTCTTCTTGGAGTGCAAGCCTTCATAATCCTTATCCTTATAATACTACTGGGTATCAATGGTGTTACACTATCACAGCTGAATACAGTAGATATGTGTGATAGTACTGGAGCTAGTACTGGAGCTAGTACTGGTACTAGTGGCCTGACCAGCTCTTCATTGCAAAGTCAACTCACTCAAATGAGCAACAAC
>NW_003552410.1:0-2067 GCF_000090795.2 Amphimedon queenslandica | reverse complement strand
ACCCTTATTGAAGCAACTATTCTTCGATTGGAGCTCCTGGGAGCAGTGCTTCTAGCCAGACTGATGACTACTATCAAGGATGCTCTGGGAGATTCAATAAAGGACTGTATCTGTTTTACAGATTCTCAAGTTACTTTACACTGGATCAAGGGTACAGAGAGACGTTGGAAGCCATTTGTTCAAAATAGAGTTGCTGAAATAAGAGGAAAGGTGCCCACACATTGTTGGAGACATTGCAGAGGAAGAGATAACACTTTGCCATCACGGCGAACTTCTCTGAGAGATCTACAGAAGAATGAGTTGTGGTTACATGGTCCAGATTGGTTTGATCCTGAATCCATTACAGCAGACACAGTTACTTAGTTCCACCAGAGTGCCTGGAGGAACTACGAGCTAAGGATAAGATATCTGTGACTATGAGTGTAGCAGATAAGTCTGGAGTGGGATCTTTGATTGATATCAAGCGATTTAGCAGCTGCGAGCGGCTACTGTGAACCACGGCGTGCGTATTATCATTTTTAGGTAAACTAAGAAATGATGACACTAGTTCTGGGATAGAAGAAACTGAGGAAGGATACTAGGAAGGATCTGGACGATGCAGAGGTTCTGTGGCTGAAAGAAGCACAACGAGGTCTTATACGTGAAGAGTGCAAATTTCAATTTCAGTTGTATACAGATGGACAAGGTCTATGGAGATGTCGGGGTAGACTGGGAAACGCAAAGTTGTCATTTAACACTCGTCATCCTATACTGTTACCAAAGTCTCATGCATTTACAGAGTTAGTGGTGAGGAGAGCACATTTTCATGTATTGCATTCAGGAGTGAAGGACACATTAACTGAGTTACGGAGAAGATTTTGGATACCTGGGGGTCGGTCTCTTGTTTGGTACTTAATACATTGGTGTGTTATCTGTCGGAGATATAATACTTCATACGATCGTCCACCTCCACCACCACCACTACCTACCTACAGAGTTCAAGGAGGTCTTGCATTTTCCTCTGTAGGAGTTGATTACGCTGGTCCTATGACCATCAAACATTATACACACACTTCACACAACATCAATTCACACACAAAATCTGGGGCACGAAATGCATACACATCATGCGAGGGTAAGGCATGAGTGTGCCTCTTCACTTGTTGTGCATCATGGGCGGTTCATCTGGATGTAGTGATCGATCTTACTTCAAGGAGCTTCATTTGTTGTTTCAAGAGATTCATTTCTAGGAGGGGATTACCGGCACGAGTAATATCTGATAATGGTTCTACGTTCAAGGCATCAGCCAGGACACTTCAGGAGATATTTACTAATCAGGAAGTCAAGAGGTTCCTATCCAACCACAACATCAATTGGATATTCAATGTGGAACCCACCCCTTGGTGGGGAGGCTTTTTTGAGCGCCTTATTCAGTCATTAAAGAAGTGTTTGAAGAAAATGATTGGAAGGGCTAGACTAACATACAAGGAGTTGGTGACTGAGGTAGCTGAGGTGGAACTTATCTTAAATTCATGACCCCTGACATACATGTCTGCAGATGACATGGATGAGCTTCTCACTCCATCACATTTAATCTGTGGCAGAAGGTTGCTGAGCTTACCAGATCACTTGTGCTATAACAACTCAGGAGATGAAGATTATCAACCTCAGCCCACTATCATTTTTACTAAAAGAGTCAAGTATATCAGCTCCATTCTGGATAGGTTTTGGACACGCTGGAGACAAGAGTACTTGCTGGAACTGAGAGAGTCTCATAGATGATTGGAGGGAAGACGTCCTGATCAAGTTAATGTAGGAGATGTGGTCATTATTTATGGTGATATACCTCGTGGTTTTTGGAAGCTAGGAGTAATAGAGAAGACTATAATGGGTCGAGATCAAGAGATAAGGGGAGCTGTTGTTAGACTTGGATCAGGTTCTCAAACATCATCATTTTTGAGAAGACCAATTCAAAGATTATATCCACTGGAATTGAGGTCAGTGGAAAGCAGTGTCAATGAACAGATCAGTCACTCAGAATACAGTGATAACACTCAAGCTGACCACTCAGCGGATAGTACTAATAAT
>NW_003552409.1:0-2067 GCF_000090795.2 Amphimedon queenslandica | reverse complement strand
CTCTGATCTTAGTCATTTTTGGTGAAATTTGGCAGGGTCCCTGCACTATAGTACAGGGGTGTCAGCCAAATTTTGCCAAAAATGTCAAGTAGAGAATTCTCAATTTTCATAACATTATCTGATACATATACATGTTCTTATGTTGTGTAAAAAGTTTGAGCTAATTCCGGTTGAATTTGGATTTTTTATGAATTTTTAAAGTCGCTCAAAAATTGGGTCAAAGTCCCTGTACTATAGTACAGGGGCGTCAGCCAAAATTTTGCCAAAAATGAAAAGGTGAGGATTCTCAATTTTTATAACATTTTCTGATGCATGTACATGTTCTTATGTTGTGTAGAAAGTTGGAGCTGATTCCAATTGAATTTGGATTTTTATGAATTTTTAGAATCCTGTCCTAGTCATTTTTAACAAAATATTGAAAGGTAGAGTATACTAATAATATCCTGACATACATATGGTGGTATACGGAGTCTTTCTGCATTAGGCAGTGTCAGTAACTTGTTATTGTCCAGTACAGAGTTTAAATTCTCTACCCACTCAGGATCAATATCTCCGACAAAAATAATCCATTGCCTCTTGTTAATTTCACCACGAACATTATCAATAATCCTAATAATAAATAATAAATAATTACAGTAAGTAATCAATAATAATAGATGATGTGACAGTCATGTGACGTGTGTGTGTGTGTGTCCAAGCATCCAGTAATATCATTCATTGGCTCATGTCACTGGATAGAAGATACATGTACATTAATTAATAATTATTGGTGTTTGCGACGGGAACGACAACTGGACACTAACACAAGACCAGCTGTAACTTTAAGCCACAAAAAAGATTAAAAAATAACAATTACTAGAAAGCATCATTCTCAGTGTATTTTAATGTATAATACACAACACAAGTAAAAATATAATGCATATAGATGTACATGTACATGTATGTGTGTCTGAGCTGAGTTAAAAATTGACAAGTAATAAATATTGTATATTATACACTGTATATGTAGAATACATGTACAATTACATGTATACATACTTAGTTTTAAAAACTGTGTATTTTGAAGCTTTTCTCTCTCTTCCTCCATTTCTTACATACCATAGGGTGCTTTTTGGGGCTGTAAATTTCTCAGATTTCCCGATTTTTTAAAGACTCGTGAAAATTAATTTTGCGAAAATCAAATTAATACAGTACAAGATGGAAGACAGCATAAAATTCATAAAAATTAAATCCGCAAAATAAAAGTCCTTGAAATCTATAGCTCTCAAAAAAGGCACCATACGGTATACAGGGTACATAATGTATTCCTTACTTTCTGAGTATGTGAGTGAAGAGTCCATCAGTCCCTCCCTAGTGTTAGGATCAAGGACTCCGTAAAGGTCTTCCTTTGATATTGCCTTGGGATCTATAATGTGAGCCACACCCTCAACACCTCCAGCTTCTCAAGCGCCTTTAGGAGAACCTTCCAGGCTTAGGAACAACTGTCTCACATACACTTTGGATCAGGATCTGAGAGAGAGAGGGGGAGGGAGAAAAGTAAGATAGAATAAAAATTAAGTAAAATAAAAATGACCTTTAAATACAAATACACTAGGGTCACTGGGGAGGCTATACACGTACATGTAAGTACAACATCATAAAATGTAATAAAATGCAGGATTTTCTTTTATTTTCAAATTTGCAAAAATTTAGGTCATGACCATGTATACAAACTTATAGCCAATTTAGAGCAACTTCAAAAAATCATTAAAAATCCAAATTTTGATTGGAATCAGCTTAAACTTTCTAAAAAATTGAAATACATGTAGTAAAAATAAGAAACAAGGCAGATTTCTCTCCTTTTCAATTTTGGTGAAATTTGGCCCAATTTTTTAGTAACTTGCAAAAAATTCAATTTTGCATAATCAGCTCAAATTTACTACAAAACATAAGTACATGTACATGTGTATGTGCATCAGAAAATTAGAAAATGTATAAGTACCATAGATTCTCTTTCTTCAATTTAAAAAAAATAAGCTTGTGATCTTGTACTATACACATATATAGTACAGAGATTCTTAGCCAATT
>NW_003552408.1:0-2067 GCF_000090795.2 Amphimedon queenslandica | reverse complement strand
GAATCAGGTGATACAAAAAGTCTAACATTCAAGTGTCATAATAATAACTTTCACAGCTGAAGAAGAAAACTTAATACTTCATAAATAATTTTTCAAGAGTCACATTTTCTTCCTAATTAACTTAGAAGCTAATATTAATGGGAAAAAATTTTTATTGCTGGCAGTTAAAGCACATGTAAATAAAAACTCTTCAAGTACTTTACTATTCACTCAAGAAAGGTCTCTTTCTTGATTTCTCTTACCTTCTCTAGTCCATGCATACAAGTGGTCTTGTTCATAGTAAACTTCATTACACTTGGATCTACATGTAGCACACATGCATATTAATTGCTGTGTAGCTTGCATGGCATACAAAATGTATATAGTGAAAAATGGAGTAATACACAAAGATTCTGGGTTCTCCACTGGCTAGAAGAAGGAGAATGCCATGGTGGCTCTCAATAAATGGCCTACCTAATATCAGTTTCTCATACGTGGGTTGTCGGGATTAAAATCCCATGAATAGTATGCACTGGAAAAATAATAAAAATATCAACCATACATTTATATGACAGAGCCTGAGTGCAACAAGCATGAAGACAAGGTTATACAAATGCGATGTATCCCACAGCAGAGATGCTATCAAGATATTTGTGTAGTAATGACTGGGCATAATAAAGGTGTGTGCCAATTCGCATGCTCAGTCAGTAGCACTACACCTTGTGGTAAAATGAAAGATATGGAGGACAGGGGGCTCAGAAAAAGGTACTTCGTCGACAAATTTAGGCTTTAGATCAACATACATGTATCTAAACTATTTTCAGGCTATAATATCAGGAAGAGTATAAATTATGTGCACAAAAGAGATTCAGCATTTGCTAACAGCCCACTGTGTATCCATCTTACCTTCCCTAGCCATCTTGTTTAGTATTGAGGCTATTCAACCAATGATTTGCACATTAAATGAAATTCTATCTGCATGGATTATTGGTCTATGCATCAATCTTAAGTTGTCTGGACTCCTAATTTTCCAACTTTGTACCTGTCCATCCCCACAGACTACCAGGCATATGGCAAGACATCTTTGACAGTTGACTTTTGGCTTATGTACATGAAGCAGTCCAATATGTTGCTTTGAATACTTTATCTAAAACACTTTTTACTCTTAAGCCACAGGGATACATATAGCACAGGCAGACCCTGTGATACACCCATTCGCTATTATATAAGTATTCTGTGTACTATTGAAAATGCCAATGAAGCTGTCCACATGTAAATTGAAGTTGCTTTAATGTATAATGTACATTGTAGTTTGTTATTTGAAAGTAAAACAACTCCATTATTGAAGTAAAATCAATATAATTAAGCCTAGCACAACATACTTTGGCAATTTGTGGTCAAGCAACATAGGATAGCAAGTAGAGAGACTCAAATTTTGGCAAAAACTTGCCTGACCACTGGCAATAACAAAGTTGCATCTTGCTAGCATTGTCACAAGTACATGTCCTTGCAGTTATGAGGTACAGGTTATAAATTTACATTTCATGTACATCAAGTAAAAATGTATACGAGAACCTTCGCTATGACACCATCATGATCTACATGTACATGTACATGTACATGTAAAAAGTGCCTGTGAATCTTAAATTTCCATTTAAATAATTGAAAGTGAAATGTACATGGTGTTAATCAAATTTGAGGTACTTTTTAATACGGACTGAGGAAAAATGCCACAAACTTCCTGTTGTTCTAACATATCTATTTGTATGTCATGTATAAATGCATGTATGTACATCGTACATTATATCTTGTAAAATTATAATTTAGACACTTTCGCAACTACCCAACCCATATGCTTCATGTAAATTAGGTGTGCATAGTGAATAGAGGTTGCACACCAAAAATCTTGCAATCAAGTAAACCTTCTAATAAAAATATAGCTTTAATCTGAAAATAATCCAGGGCTATTCCTGAATTAAATAACCACAGCATACTTTATAAGCTGGTCATTTCTGATCCCTCAGTATACATGTATCCGAATTTACAAAACAGGGACATGTACCCCCATCACTGTACCTTACTAAAAAA
>NW_003552407.1:0-2068 GCF_000090795.2 Amphimedon queenslandica | reverse complement strand
ATGTTTGGACTGCTGATGATTTAAAGCTAACAAATACAAAAAGTTATTATTTTGACAATAAATTTTGTATAATTACATGTATTATTATGTTTACAATAATAAAACTATTATTATTATTCAATCATCTTTGGCTCTTATATTCTTCCTCCAGTTTATCAGCAAGTGCATCAGCTCTTACATTATCTTCTCTTAGTATTTCCAGAAAATCTCCAAAAAACTTTTCCTTTCAATTTTATTGTTACTTTAACTAAATTAAGGAGCTTGTCCATCCTCTCATCAGCTGATAGTACAGTGTGTGTGTCTGTTACTTCCTTCCTCTCAGTTTCATTTATTATACATGTGTATTATTTGCAAGAGAGACAAGACTGATCTTTGATTCTTTAATTATTATAGTGAAGTGCTATCCATCATTACTTTACAAGCCAGTTGATGATGTAACTTATTTCCACTCTCAAAAGAATTCCAATTATTAATAACAATACCAGAACACTATCATCATGTGCATGTGCTTTCATGCTTATCTGCCTTGTCAGTTTATTTAAATCATTATGCCAAAATTAAAATCTTCTCCATTAATAATTTTTTGAGAATTAATAGTCTAGAGAATTAACAAAACTAAACATTCAAAATAAGTAATAAGAAAATCAACGAAATTATTATTAAGCATCAATATTGATATTGAAATCAAATCCCAGTTCATTCCTAATAGCTTCAATCCAGTCCTCTCCTAAAGCTATTGCTGCATCAGCATAACTGCCTCTTACAGCAATGAATGAGTCTAAGAACTTTTGACAGTGCTCCTGCACTTGACGTAACTTCCTCTTAACTCTAAGACTAGCCCAAAATTCACCTAAAAACTCTTCCATTGTACATTTCTCTTTGACTCCTTCACTGATAAGACCAGCAGTGTATAGTTTATTAGCAAGACTTAAAGAGAAGACTTAGTTAGAGTCGTGAGAGTATCATAATGAGACACTAGCTTATCATCAATCACTTTCTTTACTTTATTGACATCAACAGTAGCTGATGGACCTAATAGAGGTCAAAGGTCAGTATATACACACAGTATTATCACTTACTAGTTCCTCCAGTGGATGATACTGATGTTGATTCATGTACTACATTAGAGGAGGAGGAGGAGGTAGTAGGATCTGATTAATATTAAATAAATAAATAATTGAGTTGATTTATCTGTTACTTCAACTTACTTGTTGTTGAAGGAGGAGCAGTTCTCAGTGATCGATGAATGAATAATGTAACAGGATCAGCCACTCCATCCAGTGGTACAGAGTAATGTAGTGATGGTACAGCACCAGGTGATCCATAAACTGATACCAGACAACATGGAGGAAGAGGATAATTAGCTTCACCAAAATTATCAACATCACAACGACGCAACTATTAATATACACATACCAACCGTCAGTTATACATTATATTGCAGTACTGACTCTACAAGGCTGAAGCTGAGGCTCAATAGTCCATCCAGTGTAAGGCTTCTTTTGTGGAACATCAAACTTTAATTCAATATATGAACAGGAAGAAATAAAAGAAAAATAAACGTATTGACCAATCTCAGCATGTACATGCTTCTTCTCAATGAACTATAGAATTAAAACAGTGCATGAACATAATAATGATTGAATCATTAATGTATGTACATGTATACATGTACCTCAAGGAGAGCACTTAATTTCTTAGCTGTAGTAAAAGTCACTAAGTCTTCAGCTCTTTTCTCCTCATAATAAACCAGTCCAGCATAAGTTGCAGCTTCTTCTACACCAGTGGGTTGTGTCCCAACTAAATTTACAAAGAGACAAATCATTAATTATGTATGCAGTCCCTTTACAATTATGTGTGATTCATTACCAACGGTTTGTTCTTGAGGCTGAGGTTCAGTTTCCTCTTCTTCTCTTAAATCCTCTCCATCATCAACTGGATCAATACTGGTATCACCTTCAAGTCTCTCCTTTTCTTTTGCATTTACTTGTTCAATAGTATGAGACTCAACTATACAAGTGAGATCAGTTATCATTCAATGTGTTGATGTACATGTATATGAATATCC
>NW_003552406.1:0-2068 GCF_000090795.2 Amphimedon queenslandica | reverse complement strand
TCGTACAGAGGATACATCAGATACAATGGTGCTTGTAGTATGAGGGTGAAAGGTCTCCATTAATGAACGCTTGAGAGACGTCTTGCCAGTACCAGCTGATCCCAGTAACATAAGACGAGCATACGCTACATCAGCACTTCCTTGTTCTTTGAGAGCTCTCTCATAGGCACCTGTATGTATATATACATGTAAAAATATCATGTACAATAAATTTGGCAAAAGATTATTTACTATAAAGTACAACTATTTTTACTTACTTATATCCTACAAAAAGTGAAGCAAAAATCTATTAGATTAAAATTATATTTGGATGACATAACATACTCTTAACTGGATCAATATTTAGACATAGAAAAAAAGAATAAAATCACACATTCACATGTAATGTGACTTACTCTCTGAAAAATGGTAAATAACACAGTTTAGTAAAGTATCACAATGGTATCAATGGTATCAATGGTATCAATGGTATAAGAAAAGAATAAAACTACACATTAACATGTGACATGACTTACGGGTACTTCCTGAAAGATTGTGAACAACACAATTTAGAAAAGTATCACAATGGTATCATAGAAGAAAGAATAAAATTACACATTCACATGTGATGTGACTTACATCCTGAAAGATTGTATATCATAATGGTATTGGGATAAAATTACACATTCACATGACATGACTTACTTTCTGAAACATTGTGAATAAATAAAGCATCACAATGATATCGTAGAAAAAAGAAAATAATAAAATTGCTCATTCACATGTGATGTGACTTACTTTCTAAAAGATTGTGAAGAACACAGTTTAGTAAAGTATCACAATGGTATCATAGAACAAAAAAATAAAATTACACATTCACATGTGATGTGACTCACTCTCTGAAAGATTGTGAATAACACAGTTTAGTAAAGTATCACAATGGTATCATAGAAGAAAAGAATAAAATTACACATTTGCATGTGATGTGACTTACTGACTAAAAGATTGTGAATGACACAGTTTAGTAAAGTATCACAATGGTATCATAGAAGAAAAGAATAAAATTACATATTCACATGTGATGTGACTTACTTGCTGAAAGATTGTGAAAAACACAGTTTAGTAAAGTATCACAATGGTATCATAAAAGAGAAGAATAAAATTACACATTCACATGTGACGTGACTTACCGCCTGAAAAATTGTGAATAACATAGTTTAGTAAAGAATCATAATGGTATCATAAAAGAAAAGAATAAAATTACACATTCACATGTGACGTGACTTACTAACTGAAAGATTGTGAAATAACACAGTTTAGTAAAGTATCACAAGGGTATCATAAAAGAGAAGAATAAAATTACACATTCACATGTGATGTGGCTTACCACCTAAAAAATGTGAATAACACAGTTTAGTTAAGTGTCACAAAGGTATCATAAAAGAAAAGAATAAAATTACACATTCACATGTGATGTGACTTACCACCTGAAAAATTGTGAATAACACAGTTTAGTAAAGTATCACAATGGTATCATAGAAGGAAAAAATAAAATTGCAGGTTTACATGTGACGTGACTTACTGACTAAAAGATTGTGAATGACACAGTTTAGTGAAGTATCAGAATGGTATCATAGAAGAAAAGAATAAAATTACACATTTACATGTGACGTGACTTACTGACTAAAAGATTGTGAATGACATAGTTTAGTGAAGTATCACAATGGTATCATAGAAGAAAAGAATAAAATTACATAATCACATGTGATGTGACTTACTTGCTGAAAGATTGTGAAAAACACAGTTTAGTAAAGTATCACAATGGTATCATAGAGGAAAAGAATAAAATTTCACATTCACATGTGATGTGACTTACTGGCTGAAAGATTGTGAATAACACAATTTAGTAAAGTATCACAATGGTATCATAGAGAAAAGAATAAAATAAAATTACACATTCACAAGTGGCATGACCTACTCTCTGAAAGATTGTGAATAACACAGTTTAGTAAAGTATCACAATGGTATCATAGAAGAAAAGAATAAAATTGCACATTTACATGTGACGTGACTTACTGACTAAAAGATT
>NW_003552405.1:0-2068 GCF_000090795.2 Amphimedon queenslandica | reverse complement strand
ACTCCCGATGATTTCAAAGCATGCATCATGATTTAGGCATAGCAAACATGATTTATATACATGATGAAAGTTTAATGCTGCTGATAAAATTAATAAACTTTTAGTCTTCTAGTTTCACATACACATTTCTTGCCTATAAATGTCTGTAAAGATGCTTTACTTAGCTTTAGATATAATATTATCCAATATTAAGATGACTGAGAAAAAGCTTGATTGACTTTCACAGTTTTTATAGCAATTGCATCAGTAAAGACGAGCTTCATAGGTTATTAATTGAATTTAAAACCTTCTATAGCTGCTGGGGAAGTCTTTGGACGGTATCTGCCTTATATTGCTGCTAGAAAGCTCATGAATTCTTCCAGTGTGTTGGTTGCCATTTTTATTTTACTGTGACCTCTCCCACTTTCAATGAAAAATTGAAAATTGCATTGGTAATGCATAGTATCTATCTACCGTATTAGATCTACGCATAAATAGGGGTGACGTACGAGGACAGACAGACAGAAGGGGCGTGACTGAGAGTATAGCTACACGCCCAAGAGTTGGAACATGGACCAGTCCTGATACAGGCCTGAATAGAGCTGTTGCACGGAAGTAATCAACGGGAGGGTGTGGCTAAAATTGAGCTAAATTGTCCGCCATGTTGGGTGGCAAGAAGGCCAAGAATGAATGGGGGAACGGAGAAAAAAAATTAAATAAATTCTGCAGTTGACATTCCAGGCTAATGCAAGATAGGAGATGAAGATATTGAGTAAAGAAGTCTCTATAATATTCTGCAGCGAAGTATGATATCTTTTTGATGAAAAATCGCAGTTTTTTTTCCATTCCTCCATTCGTTGCGTGTACATTCTTGCCACTCAAGATGGCCGACAGGAAGCTCCGCCTACCCCGTTGATTACATCCGTGCAACAGCTCTATCATTACTGATGATCGAGCCTGGACCGAGGATTTGGGGCAATGTCCTGATCCGATATTGACGAATCAGCCACGATTTATGCTGGTGCCAGACCTGATCCGACAACGATATTCATTAAGCCTCATTATGACGTACTTCCTGTTATACTTAACTAGAAGTAATGTAGAACATTAAGGGGCGAGCCTAAGCTAGCAAAGCAATCATAGCACTGGATCTATCCATCTATGATCTACTCCTGATGATTTCAAAGCATGCATCATGATTTAGGCATAGCAAGCATGCATGTACATGATGAAAGCTAAAGATGATAAAATCACTTTAGATCATTTATTTTATTTAACTTTTAGTCTTCTAGTTTAACATACACATTTCTTGCCTAAAAATGTCTGTAAAGATGCTTTACTTAGCTTTAGATTATCCAATGTTAAGATGAGAAGAGGTAGTCTCGCGTAGCCAGACCACACCCTCCGTGCCTCCGGGAGGAGCTGGGTCTGGTCAACTGAGCATTCCTTCTTCGTTCTGCTTCACCCAAAACTGGGTGAACCGGATGCGGTTACACGTGGTCAACTGACGTAATGTCGGTCCGTATACTTACACGCACACTATTTTTTTTTTTTTCTTTTTTTTTTTTTTTTTTTGAAAAGTAAAATAATACTTTATTCGAAAACGAAAAATAGGGCCAGATTTATATAAGATAGATGAAAAAGTTAGGATAGGTTAGGTAAGGAAAAATAGAAAAGTTAGACATATTAGAAAATAGGCATTAATAGAGAAGAGGGGGAGAACCACTAGGATACCCTCCCTTCAGCAATGGCGACTGAAATAGATGAAAAGTCTATTCTAGGAATTCTCTGCCGAGAACCCCTGAGTAACATGATGGTAGAACGTAACAGTGAAAATGAGACATGACAGCGAACCCATCGAATCACTATATTGTAAGGGAGTTTTTTCTTCTCTGAAATAAGTGCGGCAATCCTCTTATAAACCACAGTTGCTGTAGGGCCAAGACCACCAAGAGTATTAAACACCAGTGGTGAGAAGCACCCATGTTCAATATCCCTAACCCTTTGATCATAAGTTCTTCGTTTCTCTCTCTCATGGGAATGGTAACATTGTCGCAGAGATACATTTAAATTGGTGGGAGCTAAGGGA
>NW_003552404.1:0-2069 GCF_000090795.2 Amphimedon queenslandica | reverse complement strand
CTCTCAATTTAGCTTTACTCTCGGTACATACATGTATACATGTACTTGTATGTTTAATCACTCGTGTACTCACTAGTCACAAATGTACAATAAAAACGTTATCACAATACAACAATGATCTTATAATACGATAGTGCCTGAATGAGATACAATGGCCAATGACTTTTGGACAGAATCATATACCAGACAAGACAGTTGATATGGAAAACCATGTTGAAAGGTCTAGCAAAAATGATCATTATGTGATTTATAAAATACAATAGCAATTATCACCTGATGGACTTGGAAATCCTTAGGCAGGAGTCTGTCTGGTATCTTAGAGGAGTAGTCCTGTTTTGCGTCTCCTCCACTGTTGAACAGGTTCTTGAAAAACGCCATCACTGGAGGGAGAGGAGAGAGGGAGGCTGGGAGACAAAGCAGGCAACGCCGGCTCCTTCTCTGCAGACTGTGGGAGGAGGAACTGGGAGGAAAGACGAGGCATGCACTGACACGATAATAAAGGTCAATGGTCAATTGAGCTCATTAAGATAATTATAAAAGAGATCAAGTGACTCCTTCACAGGACTATGAATAAAAATGCTGTCTCCTAAATTATGTTACCCTTCTGCAACTATGATGACAAAAGAATATCCCTAGATACAGGTACATGTATGTATCCATAGTAAATTCCTCAGTGCCTGGATTAGAATCGAGAGTACTAGGGTCACAGAAACCAATCGTTAATTTATCGCTCCGTTCTTTAAAAACCTACAAAGGTTTCTGAGTTAATTCAGGACCTTCTCGATTAATTAGGAAGAACCCAACACTTTTGTGTTCTGATCGAAAGTCGTTGAAACAAAATACCAAGTACTGGAGGTCGGAGTCTTTAAAAAGAGTATCCAAACAGCTAATAGATATATAAGTGAATGGACTTGATGGGGAGAGGGCAGGGAATCCAAACCAATATTTCTTTAAGTTGGCATACGTGAATAACAGGAATGACATCAGGAGTGATGGGTTTTTGAGGCAATCGCCATTTTTAATACTCTCCAAAATGAGACGACCACAGGTATCAAGTAACTCCTTCTTGTCAATGTTGTTGAAGGAGGCGATTGTGTTTATGCTTCATAGGAGACCAGGAGGAGGGAAGTCTAGTCCAGTAGGCTGGTATCCCACATCAAAAGCAGTATAATCATGCAGGGATAGGAAAGGAGTGCTAATCCGCAGTGTTCAGTTAGTAGTTCCCATAGGCTGCCCCTGATAGGGACCGGGTCCTCTCTTAGCTGATACTCTTCAAGTTTCCTCTTCCCTAACTCCTGCCAGTACACCGGGTCAAGGCTACTGCTGAACGGGAGGAGCTGTCTGCAACACGTTTAGAACTTTCTCCCTCACAACTGGCAGCCATTTTTATCCTTCGCAGCTTTCAGCAATTTGACAGTATAGATCTACAGTGTATGTTGACAGCAAAAGAAATTTGTTCTGTTCACAGTCAAAAATATTAAAAAAAAATACTTTTAAAAATCACAAAAAATACTTTAGTGTGATGCATAAAAAAATAGTAATCATAATAATAGTAGTAATATTTTTCTAAATTTTCCAAAAGTCAAATTAGACCAACAATAATGCTAATAGCCTAATAATTAATTTTAGGATAGAACAATAAGATAAGTTATAGAGGAGAAAAATACTTGAGGTTAGGACAAGGAATTTTAAAGGTTGAAAATCAGAATAAAATAAAGAGAATATTTATCTATCAAGTACAGTAGAAATAGTAATAATAATAACAACAAAAATAGCAGGCAATGAATATTAATTTACAAGTAAATATTCTTTACAAGCTCTATCTGATTCAAGAAATTTGTCCACGTCAGCCATTACTCTTCCAAACTTATCAGGATAATCTTTACAAACTCGAAGAGCATTCCTCCAGGACACTCCTTTATTAGACTCTATCCATCTCTTGAACACTATCAAGAGGTTATTAGTAGCAGTCCCTGGAGTAGGTGGCAGGTCATCCACTTTAACTTTAAGTGCAGCACCAATGATCATGTAATCGCCAGCAGAACTATCAAAAAGCCTGTGGAGTCCGT
>NW_003552403.1:0-2070 GCF_000090795.2 Amphimedon queenslandica | reverse complement strand
TTAATATGTACTGCAATTATCTTATTGAACTTTATCTCGGAAAGTTTTTAGGTTAAGTTTTATTAACATTTTCCTTTGATTGTACAATAATAACACTTAAGTTACTCCATTTTCGTTTGTAAACAGCAGAATTGCCATAATAATTATTTTCATGGGGTAATTATGTGTGAAAAAAGAACGCAGACATCAAATTGATTATAATTACAATTTTTACAAAATTTGTGTAGAATCATTAAAAATTTAGACCACATAGATCTACATGGAAATTGAGGTTTTATGTATATTGGTATTTTGTTATTACCGGTATTTCATTTTTCTCATCCATTTTTGATTAATTCTAAAAGCACTGCCATTGGTAGTAAATAGTCTCATTTAACTATATATATATATATATCGCTCATATTCATGTCTTTCTAATTTTTCTGTTTTGTATTTGTTTTATTTTTCTTTGTTTGTACAAAGCCCTTCCTTTTGTCCTCTCTGTTGTAATAGTCATGATAATGATAATGATAATAATCTCTTTATAGGCTCATATTACATTTCCTCCAAGAATAATAGCAAAGTGTATATTCATTACTGACTGGCTATTAAGGCTAAATTAAATGAAGGTAAGCAACAATAATCTGTAAGCAATGACATGTATACATTTGTTGTGTCATAATTGTGAAGTGATTCTGATCAAAATTTCAACTTTTTAA
Source organism: Amphimedon queenslandica (assembly GCF_000090795.2). NCBI lineage: Eukaryota > Metazoa > Porifera > Demospongiae > Haplosclerida > Niphatidae > Amphimedon > Amphimedon queenslandica. The sequence goes on along the minus strand of NW_003552403.1, from coordinate 1,372 downwards.
ATAATTGTTTTCTTTTTGATGTAACTATTGTAATGGCTATAATAGTAATTTTACATCCTCATTTACAAATCAGATGGCTTGATTTCAGGCTTAATTACTTACCAGCAAGTTTCCTGGGAAGCTAGTAAATAAATTGAGTAGCATGCCACATTTACACAACTATGTTTTTAATAAAAATAAAGGCATTTTTGTTCAAATATGGGACTTATCAAATCTGAACAGAAATGAATACCAAATGTAAACAGCTAGAAATGCATACAAGTATGAATGAAGCCTTAATGTACACACATTGTACTTGTTAACCTTCTGTTTAAAAAATTTGTGTGTCTTTGCATAGGCTATTGCTTAAATTTAAGTAAACAGAGTTTCTATTATTATAGAAGTTACTTTGTGTCATGTTTATTATTGTCAATGGTAGAAGCTTGTTGTACAAATGTCTCGGTACTTTTATGGCCTTATCATATGTTATAATGTATGATATTTTTATTATGTAATTGATTCCATTTCTGGTATAATTTTACGACTGATGCATGTACACTCAGTCTCTAGTACTAATGAATTAAGAGTAATGGATGTACATGTACATGTATGTGTAGCTTAACTATCATATGGATTACTATCATTGTCTGTCACTATCACTTCCGAGTGCTTGTTTGTATTACTCTACTCTCATAATGGAATGTGCTTAAGTTTATCTACCATGACAAAGGATTATTATAATGATAGCATGTTATTTTTGAAGCTTTCATTTTCTCTTGTGATTAGCAGGCCAATAGAAACATGAAACGATAGTATTTTAATTATTTATATAAGACTGTGGATGTTTTTTATATTTAAAAAAACCTCAATTTATTACAATTTTGTGAATAATTATGCATGAAAAATGAAAGCCAGCGATCAATTGAACGATGATTATTTACAAATTTTCCCCACCACAACTTTGCTATAGAAACATATGGCTTTAATATGTATTGTCTGTCATTACAGGGTTTTATTGGACTCCTCGTCATTATTAGTGACTTCCTGTTTTATGTAAATGAACCTTTTACTTGCCTCTAATTAAATGACTCTACATTTATTGAAGGTTAGTTAGTGACTGCGTGGGAACATTTTTGTTTCCATGATTGGTGTATTATGAAGTAATAAGTATGTGAAAGTTAATTTTGAGATTTGTTGTTTTACTATTGTTGTTATTACATACATGTATATTGTTGTGAATTGTATTGCCAATTACAATATAATGTTATAATAACTGTAATTTGGAGAGGTTATTGTTGTTAGTTGCATTGCCAATTATGTGTTGTGATGGATGAACCTCACTCAGTCCATTGCCAAATATGAATCATCATTCATTATATACCGTACAAGATGA
>NW_003552402.1:0-2071 GCF_000090795.2 Amphimedon queenslandica | reverse complement strand
CATATGCATATACATGTACATATACATGTAATATATGGCATATACATGTACGCTGCATAGTTAAGAGCAGTTCTGGTATATTCTTGTATGCCATCGAAGGCAAAAAGGGTCAGTTTTTGTTACACCCAAACACGAAAGATTGGTGCTTGGCCTGCTAGGATTATGATCACTCGATCAGCAAATTTGGGATGGGAAATGATGATCAATACAATCAAAGGCATGTAATCACACTTAGGAATGAAGACATTGAAACTGCAAATCCTATTACACAAATTTATGAAATCTGTGAATAAGAATTAGTATAGGTACAAAGTTGAGTAAGCCAGGCATTTCTGCCGTTTAACGATCATATAGGATTCTTTCATTTTTTATTCTTCAAGTCCGAAAAGCAAAAATTAAGCCCAGAAAGATATGAAGTCCACAGAAAAAATCCATCACAATCACATAAGCATAAGTGGCTGAGGCTAATAATATTTGAGGGTATTCATTTTCACAAAATGGTATTAATTTCTCATCAAATGTACATGTACAAAAGACCGTAACAGTCCTTACATTGATTGCTAATACTAAATGACATAATACATGTATTTTAATCAAAATTAATGTTTTCATTCAATCCTCCATCATGTGCTCTATGACTTCAAATTTCTATTGAGAGTTTTAGTTCTAATTACCTTTTACAGGCAAGACTCTTTTGACCTTAAAAGTACAATATATCCACTGCTTCCTACATGCTTCAATAATGCAATAAATACAAAACACAGACATACATGTATACCTATTAAATTACATGTACATTACATTAAAAATACATATACACATACATATATATAATGCTTTAAGCAATAACAGTAATAGGATAGAGGGACAGACTTGTATTGAGATTAAGAATTACTCAAATAATGAGACCAAGCTTTTAAAAAATGGGATAGATCTCTATACATTTATAAATTGTATGAGGAATTGTGTATATACACTACGTACTATAGTAGAGCTATGATAATGTTACTATGGATACACGCAAAATATGCAATCCATAGTCTAGTGGGTGGGCAATGGCTTCTGTTGATGGCAGTGCAACAAGATACATAATAAAAGGACTAGTAAGGCTTCTAGTGTGGTGAGGAATGCCTCGAGTTATTATAAACAATGACACATGTTCAGTGTCAATCATTTCTTATTAAAGAGAGGAAGTTCAAAATCATAATTCAGTATACAGAATACATGTACAGTATTGAAGCAATTAACATTGAATTTACATAACTATTACTTCACGTGGTAGCCAAAGCAAGGTTAACCATATACCATGAACATGCTAATATGTATTGACTAATAGTGACAGTGGAAGTGAGGCAAGAGGTGAACTAGACTGACAAATAAATTCCCTGCAAGCACGTGGGTTTAAAGATAAGCATGATACCTGGCTTTTCTACAAAAATTGGCTTGTTCTTAAATCCCTTATAACTCAAAAAATTGAAGTCGGAATCAGCTCAAACTTTTTACATAGAATAAGGACATCAATATATATCAGGAAATGTAATAAAAATTTGGGGTGATTTTGGAGCCATATTTTGGAAAAAACCATGGGCCATAGCCTTAGGTATTTTTCAAAATTTTGGAATTTTCTTAAAATGGCTGTAACTTAAAAAATTGAAATCGGAATCAGCTCAAACTTTCTACACAGCATAAGGACAACAATACGTATTAGAAAGTGTAATAAAAATTTGGAGTGATTTTGGAGCCATATTTTGGAAAAAACCATGGGCTATAGCCTTGGGTATTTTTCAAAATTTTGACATTTTCTTAAAATGGCTGTAACTTAAAAAATTGAAGTCGGAATCAGCTCAAACTTTCTACACAGCATAGAAACATCAATATGTATCAGAAAATGTAATAAAAACTTGGGGTAATTTCTGAGCCATATTTTGGGAAAAACCATGGGCTATAGCCTTAGGTATTTTTCAAAATTTTGGCATTTTCTTAAAATGGCCGTAACTTAAAAAATTGTAGTCGGAATCAGCTCAAACTTTCTACACAGCATAAGGACATCAATACGTATCAGAAAATGTAA
>NW_003552401.1:0-2071 GCF_000090795.2 Amphimedon queenslandica | reverse complement strand
AGGCAAAAAAATACAAATCAACAAGAGGAACTTTCACATTATTATTAACTATCGTACATTATAATATTGGTCTATAACAAATATACTATCATAATGCTCAAAATGTCTCTTATATTATTTATAATAATTATCATTATCATTATTATCCTTATTATACTGCAGATCTGGACAAATAACACAAAGGGAAACACATGCAAACAAAGGCAAGTGAGCAAATAGCTCGTCTGGCTTCCAAAAACACACAGATGAGCTGGAGAATAAGGGGGAGGGGAGTTCGAGGGAGAATTACAGCAAATAGAGATGTAGCTATTATATGATTAGAAATTAATGCTTAGTTCAGCTCAAAACAAAAAATATGCATAGAATTTTTTCTTAAATATAAATCAAGGGAATGATGAACATATGACCTCAATTTATGCTTTACATTAATAATAAGCACATGTACCTTAACTCTCTTGACTGAGATATTCAGCTCACAGGCAACTGCTTCTATTTCAGCTTTATAAGGTGCACTAGTACTTTGCAATCCTTCATCAAATTTATTTTTTAGAGCCATTGTTATATCAGCATTTGATTTAGTACTATCAACGGATTTACTGCACGAAGTAACAGGCATTTCTGAGGCCATTTCGGTTGAGATTTCTGTAGCCACATAATCCATAGTAGCCATGATGACAAACGTGACTGGCAGCAGTGGCGGATCTGGGTGCAAGTTAATGGTAGGGCACCCAATACGTACAGGAAATAACGTCATAATAATATTGTAAGACCTATTGAAATATTCGTGAAATATAGTTGTACAACTGCTCGTGAGTGCTTCATGAGGTAGCATAATACTCTATGGTATATAGGGTACCCATGGCAACTAGATTCCAGCAACACCACCACATCTTGAAGGCAAGATGGAGGATATCTGTATTCTGTACTGCACCTCCTGGGTCTATACTCCACTACTGTGGCGTCAGCGGCACAGCTACTAGTGTTGAGCTTACTATTTAGGTAAGTTGAGGTTTTAAAGTAGCTTTACAAACAATTATTGCATGCAGTTGGCGAGACATTATTAGGCCACTCCAATAAGATTCATAGTTTCCCATTACAGAGGCGGGCCTGATGCGGGCGGGCGGGTTTGTTCATTTTCATTAAATTTATTCATTATCAGCTGTATAAATTGCTTGTATAATCAATGAAAAACCGCAATAATGAATAGCGATGCGGCCCCATGCGGGCGGGTAATGGGAAACAAGGAATCAAATTGGAGTGGCCTTATGTAATATATATATATATATATATATATATATATATATATATATAATACATATTCATATGCTATTTACATAATGCTGGTAGTTGTAACTTTTATTTTGCTGTTATGAAAAATTAGTTATGCTACAAATTGTGTAGTCTGCCCTAGTCTCGCTGCCTGCAGTCATTGGGGTGGACACCCCAATGACCGTAGACGGAGGGTCTGGGCAGCGAGACTAGTCTTGCCCCATCTATACCAAATCTTAAATTATAAGTAATAATGAACAGATTTGTAGCATCTTAATAGTATCTGTATCAGTATCTTAATAGACAACAGATTTCTGTTTGTTAACTATAGTGTAGATTAAGATTTTCACATGCATGCCGAGAAATGAAGTAATGGCTATGTGTGGGTGTCTTGTATTTGTGTTGTGGACAGACATGTACTACGTACATGACATGTACATGTACATCACCGTTATATATGGAAATGTAAAATTAGGTAAATCTATTAATACTATTATTGTTACTGTGTCCAGGCCTGGGGTTAATTACTTTCAATTGTAATCTATTACTATTACTATTACACCTTGACACTTCATATTACTATTACTATTATTATTACCTCTTGTAGTTTTACAACATAACGAAAAATAATTTAAAACAATATGTTGATAGCATTTAATAGAAATTAGTCTTTCAAACACACTGTCAGACAATGAACAGCGATCTGGTTGAAATATTTTACCAGCTATATCAAATAGCCATTCGACTGGGGTTATTGGTATTGCTTATTGTGAAAGATAATCTATAGTGTCCTCAATGTTAA
>NW_003552400.1:0-2071 GCF_000090795.2 Amphimedon queenslandica | reverse complement strand
ACCTATCTTAGGGGAGTCGATCACTGTTTCCACTGTCAATGGTGATGGAGCTAGGGCTGATGTTGCGGCAGATGGTTTCTGGGGAACTTCCCATCAGAGAGCCTTTTTTGATGTGGCTGTTGTAAATCCTTTCTCTGATTCATACAAGGGTCTCGATTTACCAGCTGTATATAGGAAAGTGGAAGCTAGAAAGAAAAGGAAATATGATGTACGTATCAGGGAAGTGGAGCATGGTTGTTTCTCACCTCTTGTTCTTTCCACCAATGGCGGGCTGGCTCCTGTATGTGATGTAGTTTTTAGACGAATTGCACTACTGACAGCTGACAAACTTAACAAACCTTACAGTTCAGTAATCAATTTCATCAGATGCAAACTATCATTTTCAATTTTAAGTCAACAATTCGGTGTGTAAGGGGTACAAGGAGATGAATATATAGGCCCAGTGACTGTGACATTGATGTAGCAATCTCTGATGCTCGATTTCAATGTCACTAACATACTAATAAAGATTATTATTATTATTATTATGATTATTATTACTAATTTCACTGATAAACTCATTACTACTGAAGTCTGATCCTATTTCAAATATATTTTAATATTATAAAATGGGCTATGGTACAGGGTAATTTTTCGATAATTGGCCTATTTCTTAAAATGGCCACAACTCCAAAATTTTCAGTTGGAATCACCTCAAGCTTTATACACATAACATAAGGACATCAATATGTATCAAAAATTGTAATAAAATTGGCAGTAATTCTGAGCCAATTTCAAAACAGCATGAATGCCCACACAGCACTAATATGCAACCAAAACAGCAACTTATGCTGATTATAAATCAATCTCAGATCACAAAATGGCAAACTGAAACTGCACCACATTAAAGCATCATACACTATACAATATACAATGTAGAAACCTCATAATGATAGTTCATACAAGTCAAGTCCCTCCAACAGGTATCGCCTCTCATCTTTATCAAACCCTAAAGAAGGTTCCAATATTCAATCACATCCTTTCTCTCACTTACAGCTCCAATCATAATGCCGAATATCATCCAACGATTTCCCCAGACATTGGTCCAGCTTGTGGGTGTGTGACGTGGAAACTGGCTATAACTCAAAACTGGAGATAAGAACATTGCAAGGAAACCCATTTCAAGTAACTGAGACTCCCAACCTACATGTACATGTACATGAATGTACACACATTATACAATACACAATGAATATACATGTACTGTACTGTACATGTACTGTATATTCATGTACTGTAATATACATGTACTGTTAATCGAAAAAATTAACATTTTGATTAGCAATATACAATGTCTATATAGCTGTTTGTTCTGATAGAGTGCAATAAGAAATGCTACAGCTAAAAATAAATACAAGAGATATTGTAACAACACTTTCACTTTTATTCTCTCTTCAAAAGAGATGGTATCAATAATCAGTAATTGGCCGACCATAGAGTTGACTAAACTTTAGTATAAGAAGCTGTAAACAGAGACATTGATAAGATCAATTGTGGTAAAAGTTGAATGATATTTTGGACACTGAACTAGTCAACTACACTACAATACATCTAATAGTCTTAACTTAATAATTACATGTAAATGAAACTTGTCCAACCGCCCTCAACCTCACAACCACTGTAGTCTCACTTAGCCAGACTCACCCTCTGTGTGTCAGCACAGAGGGCCGGTCTGACTACGCGAGACTACACAACCACCAGATGACTATATATACATACATGTACTTTAGTCTCGCTAGCCAGACCATTGCCCAGCCTACAGTCATTTGGGTGGACGGCCAAATGACTGTCAGCTGGGGAATGGTCTGGCTAGCAAGACTACATGTGCTTACAGTAAATAGCTGAAAATGATCTAATGGACAATATTCTAACTAGACAGAACGAGCCAGCAAGTAAATTTCTTTCATCTTGATCCATTTTGACGAAGATTAAGAACTCTTCCTAAAGTTAAAATCTTCTGAAGACTCTTACTTTGATTTCCATTATTAGATGCAGCTCCGTATGCCTACTTTTACTATCGAATACCCTAAAC
>NW_003552399.1:0-2072 GCF_000090795.2 Amphimedon queenslandica | reverse complement strand
TAGATTGAACTTCTCTTATGTCATAATCCTAAATTGACAGTGTGTAAATGTAGATCTGAAGAAATAGCTTACTCGAAAGTATCTGTCAACAGTCTCATCAGCTTGAGTAGCAAATAATTTGCTAAAGATTGCTGTTGGCAATACACAAAACATATTTTTCTAAAAGTTTGCAGTTTTACAATGTAGTTTAATAATCATAATCCTACATTGTATTTCTCTTTATTCACAGAAAATTTCCCTGGTAATTCTTCTTTGAAGATATAATGTAGCACATAATTAATTACCTGCATGATATGATCAATAATCAATAATCCAAACCAGTGGTATCAACTTGCCTGATCATTGAGCCATTGGCCTTTGTATACTGTGGCAAAGTCATCCAGCGTCACCAAAGCGTATGGACTCGTAGCTAAATACATACCTGTATGACAAAAAAATACATGCGAGACAAAATTTTGAATTTACATGGTTCATCATTCTCTTGCTCTGGCAAATCATCAACAGGAATCGCAGATGATTTGGTTAGGCCATCATTTAAATTAGCTTCATCTTTAGCGGGTTCTTTCACTGATAACTTCACACCAGGCTGACTGTTATACAATGAAAGAGGGGCAGATAATGTTATCAATAGAGATATGGTAGCAAAAACTTACTTGTCACTTTGAAACTGCTTAACTGATGTTGTCTACATAATGAGATGTAATTTATTGTTTTACAGACCCAAAATTCAAACCTTTTCACACACAGCAATACATACTCTTTTCATGCATGCTTTCTTCTTCTTGCCTGGTCCACCAAATTTCTTTTCATCTTTGCAATATAAACATTCTCCACAATCAGCCCTTCTGCAACCTTCACACTTCATGCATCTACCTCCTATGTGGGAACAAATGCAGTATATATATATATACTGTGTATAATTTAAATTGCACACGTTTGACTATTTCAGGAGTTCTTTGGGAAGCTTCTGTCTGGTACTTGATATTTTTAGCCTGTTTAAAAAAATATTTGTATTAAGGTCATCAATAAGGGACTAACATTTGGTGCAGTGGAGTCAGAATGAGGATTGGATATAAAACTCATAATTTTGTTATCATCCTACAACATAGTGTAGTTAACATATGAAAAGGAAAATGATACCTTGGCTACTTGCTTAACTTGCTCTTCATCGAAAGACACAAATGTGTTTCCATTGGCCTATTTGCAAAATAAAAGCTAAAAATTGGCGGATTAAAATATTATTGTCATACAGTGTCACACTGCAATGCAGAGTCTGGAGCAGGTAAAACTTCAACGTCACTGTCACCTGCAAGTTAATTTAATGTGTTAAAGTTCTACTTCAATTGAGCACCTATTACCTGGCCTTGGTCTTTTTCTACCACATTTTTTTTGATTTCTGGGCCTTTTATTCCAACGCAACTGGGACAAATTCACCTTTGTTACTCCTGTGTCATCAATTGGAATTCCCAAGCTAAGTTTCACACCAAGTATGTGATAACAAGTGGTGCTGGATGGGCATGAACAATACTCTGCAGGAAATATCCTAACAGCATGTGGCTTCTCTCCAGATCCTATGACTGTAAAAGTTTTCAATTTAGGATCATGGGATACACAGTTGTTCTTCACTAATAGCCTGAATGATATTACAGTAGAACATATCATTATTTTGTCCCAAATAAATATCTTACTCTGCTCTCATAATTTGTGATGTGGGTCCACTTTTTAAGCTTGGCTCAACACTGCAATCATTAGACTGCATTTCTTTACTGTATATACAATGTTGTTTCAATTATTAAGAAATGCAAATATTACAAACCAATTCTTTCCATCAATATCTTCATTTCTTACTGTCCACTGTGAAATGTCACTCTTTTCATCACTAAATTCAATTGCCCTATATGATTTTTTTTTACAATTAGAACAATAAATACCTTGAAGTATTGTCATCATTCCGATAACTTCTTTCCTTCTCACTGACCCTTTGCCTAATTGTACGGTCAACAATATTCAGTTAAAACAAAGCTTACTCATCATACATGTATTTCTGCTTCACTTTTTCAACAATTTCTTCT
>NW_003552398.1:0-2072 GCF_000090795.2 Amphimedon queenslandica | reverse complement strand
AACTTTCTACACAACATAAGCTTGCGTAGCCAGACCCTACTTCCTTTCCATCATTTAAACGGTTAAAGTGCATGTATACATGCATCAGGAAGGTATGCTGGTATTAAAAGAGAAAATTCAGAAATTTACCTTTTTTTCTGGTCCTGGTCACTCATCACTGTTCCATTTCCTTATCAAGCCACGCCCAAAGCAAAGTCCTTGCCCACGCAGTCCACGTGATACCACGTGTGTAAAATGGTGTCTAACTCATCGTGTCACTACTGTCCCTATTGTGTTTTGGGGCCATAATCCTCCAGTACACGATATTACCAGTATGACCAGGTACAGAGCTTTGGATTTTGATACTGACTATTATACTGTGTATGATAGGACAGAGGAGGATAAAGGAGGAGCTACTGGTACTAAAACGAGACAGATTTGTATCTGGAACTTATACAGGAAGAGAATCAACGGAGAGTTTGTGGTTAGACCAATTATCACTATCACTTAAAAGCCTTTATGTATCATTATAAATAATGCCCACCACATTTTCCAATTAATGCCCATCATGTCCAGCAATTGCAATGGAACTTCCGGTCGCATTAATTTAATGATAATTATTGGAATTACCATAGCAACGGCAGCTCAGCAATGGTGGATTGATAGGAAGCTTCACTACAAAGCCTGCTAACGTCTTTCTGGTTCATGGATGGGACTTCACTAGATACTTGGAGCTTCTTGAATGCTACTTAATGCAATTGGTTATGGTAGTTTTTTCATATTCTATTGTTAAAGTGGCAGGCGTGGCGCAAGAAGACTCATCCACTAACAGACGGCCTTCTTGTTATTACTTTAAAAGGATCTAGAGACATGATTTGTTTGTGTAGCTGTTAAGCACTCTTAGTTTTACTTTATTATTCCCGTGAGAAGAGAAAAGCACTTGTTCACTCTTGTTGCTGCACCCGTTATCACTGAGATGACTAAAATTATTTCACCTTTAGAAGACAAAAGTTCTGAACAAAGTTTTGAATTTCTTTTTCTTTTTTGCATGATTGGGCAGTAAAAATGTTGTACTTTCACATAATAAGTGCACAATATGTCAAAAATTGTTTGAAATTTAGATATAGCCATTCAAAAAGTAAAGAATTTATCATACATACATAAAGGAATGACAAAGTGGTGGCACTGACTGCCTCATCTTTAATCTGTAAATGTTCCACACAAAGTTACTCCAAGTGCTGTCATATTTAGCAGGAACACAGGTATAATTATGGAGAACAGCTACTGAAGTGCGCAAATTGATTAGACTTATTCTGAAGAAAGATATAGCCTAGTAAATGGAAATGTCCATTCCTGCCCTGTATAAAGTCAACCAGTAGTATATGGAGATAATTGCTCAGTATACTAATCCGTGTCCACTCATTGCTGGACATGTGATTTTCTAGTTTTGTCTGAGACTATATTACTAGGAATGGAGTCTGGAGACAGGGACAAGATTGTCGGTCTTAGTAAAAATGGGTGTGTTGATGTGGTAGGGGTGTGGCTAGTTATTAATGTTATATTAATAGGTGCATGGCATTGTGGGATGGTAAAGATGGGACTTGTCTTAAGACTGTTAATAATCTTGGAAATGGAATGCATTATGGAATAAAGGTAGTGATAATATTAATGGAGCATTATGTAAATCAGGGTTTCCCCCATTAAATTGTGATAATATTGTGATAATATAATAATTGTGGTACTATATTTTATATAATTATGCTTTCTTGTTCTTTATTATCATTAGCTGTAGGTGTGGAGTCTATCATTGGTAAGCTTCATTGAGAGGAAGGTTCTGCTGCTCCTGATTTTAAGTCTCATTTCACTGGCTCTCTCTCTGACTCATGGCAGTCCCCAGCCACTCCTTGTTCCCTTATTGACTCAGTTGTCAGTTATCATATTCCTGGGAATTCCCAACCATTGCAATCATTACATGCTCAATGGGACATGGCCACAAATTGCCAAATTGAAACCTGCCAATCAACAAAATTCACCAAATTACTCCCTCCAATATTATCAGCCTTACATGTACATGTACAATGTGTTGTACCCTC
>NW_003552397.1:0-2072 GCF_000090795.2 Amphimedon queenslandica | reverse complement strand
TATACCTCCACACACACACACACACACATTTATACACAATAGGGTATCGATCCCATATCTCTTGATCAGTTAGCAAAGGAAGGCATCATTGCTCTCCGACGTGCCAAGAGACGTAACATGGAGAGATTAGTGCTAGCTTGTGGCGGGGAGGCCATGAACTCGTTTGAGAATCTCTCGCCGAATTGTCTTGGGAAGGCAGGACTTGTTTATGAGCACGTACTTGTGAGTAAACTGATAATTACTAAAGTCCATTTGTGTTCACCTGAGCCCTTGTTTTCTTGCAATAACTTTTGACTTACAAGTTCTATTGTAAAAATAAACATACCAGTGCATTCCTCTCCTTTTGCCGCATCTATTGTACTACTTAAGAAGCAGCTTTAGCTCTTTAGCTCCAAGTTGGCTGTATAACCCATGCAAAAAGTACAGCCATACTTCTCACAATATTATTGCATTGTGTTAATTATTGGGTGGGGTTTCTAATCACTTCCTGGGCTCAGGTGAATGCAAATGGACTTTAATTTATTATTATTATTGTATTATTAATGAGGATAAAAGTATAATGGTATTAGCCTATTTTGTAAATTTATGAATTGTAAGCCAATTAATAATGACTATCCTTTAATTTGAACCTTTAAACTTTTGGCTAATTTCATTAAAGTTAATGGTCACGAATATGATTGTTAATGTGGAATATTGGCTATACCTTAGTTGTAAAAGTTGTTAAAATTAATGGACGTTAATATAGCCACCACTGTAAAAGTGTTAAGCATAAAAGTTGTTAAATTATTTGAGTTTTTTTATTTGTGTGTGGTGGCTGTTTTGAAATTGAGAATAGAACAAAGTGGCGGATTTTACATTATACATGTACATGTACATGTATATTGCCGGTGGCTCAATCACTACATTGCCAATCCACCAATATTAGTTATTGGCTAATATTTCAAGCTGCATGATGAATATGATTTATAATTTGCCTTGTTTGGATATACTCTAACTCATTTTAACCTTTTCCTAATTATATGTGTAATTGTGCATTATTTTCTAATGTGTCTTAGGGTGAAGACAAGTATACCTTTATTGAAGATGTTGACAATCCACAATCTGTTACTATTCTAATTAAAGGCCCAAACAAGCACACCTTATCACAGATAAAGGATGCGGTCCATGACGGACTCAGAGCAGTCAAGAATGCTATTGAGGATGGTAAGGGAGGAGAGGGTGAAGTTTAGTGACTCCACCTTATGCTATTTGAGTCAATATTTCAGTCACAAATTGATTTTGTTGAATTGTTAGTTATTAGTATTTTTTACCATACAAAAAGGCCAACTACCTTTTCTGATACATGTACATATATATTGATGTCCTTATGCTATGTAGAAAGTTTGGGCTGATTTCTACTTTAATTTTCGGAGTTACAGACTTTTTTAAAAACTAGCAAAATTTTGGAAAATACCATGGGCTATGGCTATAGCACATGGTATTTTCTAAAAAATTGTTCCGAAATCACTCCCAATTTTTATTACATTTTTGGTATGTATTGACGTCCTTATACACTATGTAGAAAGTTTTAGCTGATTCCAACTTAAATTTTTGAGTTATGAGCATTGATTTTTGCTCTCTATGAAAATCATTTCAATCAAAGCAGGCAGTCCATGCAAGTTATAAACCACTACTACTCATATAGCTATAGTTAATTGCTATATACTAGCAGAGTAAATAAGAAAACTACAATATGCACATGTAATAATCACTAAATGAATTTAAATTTAAAAATATTTTTTTACCATTTTATCAGGGTCTGTTGTTCCTGGGGGTGGAGCTTTTGAAGTTGCTGTCTACACTGCACTCAACTCACCTGACTTCCTCTCTACTGTGTCTGGTCGTGCTAAGTTTGGTGTCAAAGTGAGTTAATATCAATCCTGATTCCTTTTAAATGCTCATTCAATTACGTGTACTAGTAATTGCTACTAGAATGTAATCACAATGTACCGTTTAATGTCTCTCTCTCCCTCCCTCTCTCCCTCTCTCTCTCCCCCTCTCTCTCTCCCTCTCTCTCTCTCCCTCCCTCTCTC
>NW_003552396.1:0-2072 GCF_000090795.2 Amphimedon queenslandica | reverse complement strand
GACACAGATATGTAACACACACTACTGATCAGATGTGTGCCTCCAAGGAACTCAAAATCTCCTCCCCATAGACCTTGAGCAGCAGCTTCATAGACAGTGCTATCCACTGGAGAGAAGATTCCATCAGGTAGAGAGAGGGTAAGACCACATTCATCCAACTGTAACTCATGACTACTGTTAGAATTATAAAGACACACCTTCTTACCCAATGTTACCACACCATCAAATGGTAATTCTATACAATAACAGATTATTATTAATACTTAAACAATAGACTACACTAACCTGCTTTAGTCCAGTAGTCACATTGAATACTCTTAGTATCAATTGAAATATCTTTTAATGACTGCAACTCTTCCTTTAGTTGTGACTCTTTCTTCATCAGTTTAGCAATCAGTATATCTTTGTCAGAAATTTCATTTTTAAATGTCTCATTTTCTAAGAAATTAAACAATACAAGTTGTGTATCAATATACACAACAATACTCTTACCACTAGTTGATATTTCTAATTTATCCTGTAATTGTAGTTTCTCTTCAGTAAGCATTATTACATTAGCTTTAAGTTTATCAATCTCTTCTACACAAAATAAATGTATAATAGCATAACGTAAGGATTATACCATGACTGATTGTTCGTTTAGTTTCTTTTACTGGTTCTGCTGTTGTCTTTCCTAGAGCAGTATACAAGTACAAGTATACAATGTATGTAAGTTCAATAACTACTAACAGTCTGACACACAACATACACACAGTAGAGGACTATACCTTGCTGACTAGCCTCAAGGAGTGCTTCCTGCAGTGAGGTCTTGTTTCCCTCAGATACTCTTAACTCCTGCTGCAACGATTGGACATAATTTTGCAGTTTTTTTTCTCTGTTTGTAGGGTATACTATCAACTGATCATGCCACCATTGTCTGTTCTTTAATAATAACTGATACTTGTGTTGATAGGCCTCAGCAATCAGACCAGTAGAATCTAGTACTTCACTTGCTCTCCATTGACCTTCTCTTAAAACTAAAGAAAGATCATGTACATAATCTGTAAACACAGCTAGTATAATAATGTACATGTAGTTTACTCTAAAATACACTCTAAGAGATTTAAAGCATACTATTACACTATGTTGCATGCAATAGCATTTTATGAATAGTAAGAAATGAGCATGAGTCAGGAGCTACATGCACATGTACATGTACAAAGACATGTGCAATATCGTACATAATAAAAAATAAATGACAATTGATATGATTCATAGTTTTCGATTACCTACCATTCTTTTCCATCCATACAGTACATACAATACAAAATACATTTTGGTTATTACCTAGTTCCAATAACATTGTGATAATAGGATCAGTAATTCGTTTAGAAAATGGTAGCTTATATTCTCTTCCTACATTTTCCCATTCAACCGTTCCATATCCACCCACTACCACCAACCACACACAGTCTGGACTCATCATTATTGATGATAAGGAATGAAGCTGTCTACCAGTAACAGATTCAGGTAGAACAATCTGTTGAATAATAAGATAGTAAAAATCTGACAATTAAACAGCACTAATATGTGCATATGTATCTAGTAGTCATAAGAAAAATTGTGCAAATATAGCTGTACATACACAACATTAACATGACAACTACCGTACAATCACTGTATCACACACATGTACACTGTAAACTAATAACATACACATACTTTACTCCACTGGTACTGACTAGTATTCAGTAACCAACTATCATTTACTAGTCCATCTTTACACTCTCCACCTATCAATACTAGTGTAGGTGAGTCACTGATGATACTAGAAATAGCATGATAACATCTCTCCACAGGCCACTGTACACTAGCAGGTACTACTGGTCCCTTAACACTCTCCCAGTGCTAGATAAAAGAATTATTCAATACATTATAAAATAGTATTAATCAATGCAATCCTGATGCAATATGATTTATGAAATAGTATTATTATACTCACAATAAAAATGTAATTAATATGGCAACTGTATAGCTTTTAAATAGACAAATCTAATGCTCAGTGTAATAAAAAATTTCAAATGCATTATTTT
>NW_003552395.1:0-2072 GCF_000090795.2 Amphimedon queenslandica | reverse complement strand
TGTACATGTACGTACGTGCCTTCTCCAGAATCAAGTGGTATGATTCCCTCTTGAATTTGCACCTCAAATAATGTCTTATTCATTAGTGCGTGTAATATCCATTAACTACTGGAAATAGTTGATAATAGTCATTAATTTTGAGTATTGGAACTACTTTACACGTACTCGATTGCTTCTCATCTAATTGTTTTTGTTGAACATTTTATCATCTCTCCCTCACCTTAAATGGGTTGCATTGTTACAGTGCTATTACAAAATTTTATAAATTCCAAAAAATGCAAAAAAAATTAGCAATTGTACTGTGCAGTTTCAATCAATAGCAACACAGCTAACAAATGAGAAAATAATTATTAGTGTACGCTATAGAGGCGTCATTGTATTAGTTTACAAAAAAACTTGAAAGGGAAAGTATCTAAAAAAAACCAAAAAAAATTGTTCTAACTACATGTATAAAAGCACTGTATTGTTGCAAAGAATCAAGAAAATGAAGCCTGCATTGATATCATTTCTGAATTTGCTGCATCCTGCTGCTCCATCGGTTCCTCATGTGCTTCCTCCTCATCCTGTCTGTCCCTATATTTGAATAATTATTTTATAAAGCAAAAATTATAAAAACAAACCTTTGGATATAATAGTCTTTGGAAAAACTGGATTCAACATGTGGAGTTTGTACTTGTAACTTTTCAATTTTTCTTTTGACTTTCTTCATCATGTCTGTTAGATTCATTTTAGTGGCATGTTTTTTTAAAACTCTTACAAATTTTTGTATAAAAAAGCTTCCTTTTTCATTACAACCAGCTGCGTTACCTCGTGCTGATGCAAATATTGTCATAATATCGGCTGAATCCATGAAACTGGTTGTACTACTCAAAAGAGAGCTTTGAAAAGCTTTCGTTGTATATTGAAGAGCTGGTTCTTTTATAATGCCACGACAAGCATCAATGACAAATACTTTAGGTATTCCAGCTAAAGAGTGACAATTTGTAGCATAGTATCGCTTTTTTAATTCCTGAACTGCAACTGCTTTTCCATCAGTGCCATAGACAACATCACCTTCTCCTCCATGACTGGATATAATGAAGAAGAAGGCTCCAGTGTGCTGCATTGCACTGTATTCCCTTGCGATAGACCCTATTTCTGCTGCTGTTTTATTCTGATGAACTCTGACATCAAATCCAAGTGATGTGAACGTAGAATTTAGACTGGCCTCATCCTTTACACCACTTGGAAGATTATTTCGTGGATCATGAAAAACGATGTTATTAATTATAACGCATAGTCCTGGGCCAAACTGGTATATACCTATTGTAATAAATATATCTATTATGGCATATAATAATATACACTTGCTTGAATCTGGTGATTCACAGCTACTTTGAGAATCAGTGTCACTCATCTCCATTGTTCTATATTCTGGCAATTTTTGGGGCGAGCCACTGAGCCAGAGTGACCTGGGGGTGTAACCATGTAACTGTATTTATAATTAGATTTAATAACTTAGACACCTAAGATAAGAGCAGATAAAAATGCTGTCTAAACAGAAGAGTTTAAGGAAGTACAGTGTAACTCATCTTGCATGAATTGCAAGAGTCATTAAAGATAAAATATAATAGACAAGTCAGATCACAGAATTAATAATTAAAATTTCAACTATAGCTAAAAGTAATTAAGTCAATTCTTGTGATGATGTAACACTTTGCTTACTCATGGAGGCTCATTAAAATATTTGTCACAGAAATATTGTAATAAAATCCCAGATACTGATGTACATTTCAGCTACATTTGAAGTTATGATATTGTCACTGTGAATGTACATTGCAATGTATTTGTATACAAGTATATACTTGCATACTTGTCTTCATTTTCTACTCCTCCCCCAGGTATATGTAGATGGTGCTAATCTCAATGCTCAGGTTGGGCTCTGTCGTCCTGGGGATTATGGAGGAGATGTGTCTCATCTCAACCTTCACAAGACCTTCTGTATACCTCATGGAGGGGGTGGACCAGGAATGGGACCTATTGGAGTGTGAGTATGGAAACATGGGAATGAGTTTTTATTTAATTAAATGTGT
>NW_003552394.1:0-2073 GCF_000090795.2 Amphimedon queenslandica | reverse complement strand
TTCTCTCTTTACCTCTCCATTGGAGGTAATCCTCCATTATAGTCATCAACTGTGTCATCTGACAGAACAGTAATATTCGATGTCCCGTCTCCTTAAATTTCGGCAGCATCCTATCCAAGAGCTCAAATTTACCTGAGGCTCTATAAAGATCAGCTGTAGTAGCAATGGAGGCATTAGGAGTGTTCCCCGAGAGGCCCTGGTGCTCTAGAATGGCGTCTTCAATCTCCTCAAACATGAAAGGATGGTTGCAGATTTTACGTAACTGCATGATGGTATTCATGAGGGCCCTGGCACCTCCTTTACCCTGAAAGAGAAGGAGAGAGAGAGAGAGGGAAAAGAAAGTGATAATTAATCAATCCTACCTGCAATGTATCTACAATGTATTTTAAATTGTATATACAAAAAATCTATTTCATATACATGTACATATAGATGTATATACATTATTTTCATTCTTTTTCTTATTTTCCATTCCCATACCTTCCTGTTGGTTTCAGATCCATCAGTTAGTAGGATTCCTTTCTTTTGCATGTGAACATACATTTGTCTCTGGAGTGCCGACATATCACACTTTATAACATACTCAACCTTTAAATAAACAAACAAATAAAATAAAATAAATAAATTAATATTATTTTTAATTATACTTTATCTGGTAGCTGATTTTCAACTTCCTTCTTCAATCGTCGCAACAAAAATGGCCGCAAAACTTTGTGAAGACGTCTTATGATTAGAATCTTCTCCTCTTCATTTAGCTCAACCTAATTAATAAATATTTATCAATAATTAATAGTCAATTAATTAATAGTTAATTAATGGTTATTAATCAAGTCACCTTTTCTCCTGTCATTGCAAAAGGTGCATTAAACCATTGCTCAAAGTTATTGCAGGACTGGAAAATGGTTGGAAGGAGGAAATTAAGCAAAGCCCATAACTCAGGGAGATTGTTCTAAAAATAGTAAAACTCAGTAAATCCCAGTATACTCTCAGTAAATCTCAATATACTCTCAGTAAATCTTAGTATACTTTCAGTAAATTTCATAGTATATTTTCAGTATACTAACCTGTAGAGGAGTACCAGTCAATAGGAGCCTGTGTGGTGCTTCGTAGTACTGGTTCAATATCTGTGTCAGTTTGCAATGATGGTTCTTCATTCTGTGTCCCTCATCAATAATCATGTATTTCCATTTCGTCTACATGTACATGTGATAGTCACATGATCAAACATTAACCACACCTACCTTTGATAGTGGACCCTTGTCCTTCATGACGTACTCATAGGTGGTCAGTAACACGTTAAACCTGACTGACTTGATTTGATTCGCAAGGCTACGTCTGACAAGGGGAGGTCCCTATTGATTATTATAATTAATTAAAAGAAGGGGAGGGGCAAGGTGTACCTTCCATACTACACGAACGACTGATGGGGCCCAACGATCAAACTCAAGATCCCAATTGGAGAGGGTTCTACAAAAAACTAGTTAAGTACTTTCTGATACATATTGATGTCCTTATGCTGTGTAGAAAGTTTGAGCTGATTCTGACTTCAATTTTTCAGGTTATAACCATTTTAAGAAAATGGCAAAATTTTGAAAAATACCCAAGGCTATAGCCCATGGTTTTTCCAAAAAAATGGCTCCAAAATGACCCCCAATTTTTATTACATTTTCTGATACATATTGATGTACTTATGCTCTGTAGAAAGTTTGAGCTGATTCCGACAAATACTTTTGAGTTTCCAACAAAGTAAAAAGTACTAAGTACAGTATCCTACATGTAGTACAGTGACTTTGGCCTGATTTTGGAGCAACTTTAAAAATTCGTAAAAAATCCAAATTTGATCAGAATCACTTCAAACTTGCTACACAACATAAAAACATGTATATGCATCAGGAAACATTATAAAAACAGAGAATTCTCTCCTAGTCATTTTTGACAAAAATAGCCTGTACTATAGTACATGATGTTATATCAAAATTTGGAGCAACTTAAAAATCCACTGATATGAGCCTAAGCAAAATTTTATTAAAAACTACAACACTACATGTACATGTACTTTAACCCTCTCTCTCT
>NW_003552393.1:0-2073 GCF_000090795.2 Amphimedon queenslandica | reverse complement strand
GACTTGGTGCCAAACTTCTTTCATGAGGTTGATAGTATTATGCACCTGTATGTACTGACAATTAGAAATCATGGAGGTTGGTCTTACATCTTGCAGCAAATCAAGGAAAGTGTCAACACTAATAGCATTATCATCATCATCAAGGGACTGAACCATTACTAGTGAACCATGAAGACCAATGTAGGTAAGACAATACAAACAGGTAAGGTGCCAGATGCCTTATAGCCATGGGAAATTACTCTTCTAATTGAATTAAAATCACTCTTTGATGAATGGAGGAACGCTGTGAGAACTTTATCTCCATCAAACAAATTTAAATGTTATACCAAGGATTAGGCAATGATTAAACAAGTGGCAGATAACATGAATGTTCTAAATTAAGTCATTAAATGCATTTGATAAAATAGGTGATTAAAGTGACTAAATATCTGATAAAAAGGACGAAATAAAATGTGTGATTAAATTGGTGGTTACAGAAGATTAAATAAAGTTGATTAAAAAAGTGAATAAATGTAAGGAATTTTTTAAAAATTGATTTTGTTATTACTAATGCTTGGGCCTTTGCTTTATTAAGTTGTGGACCTTATCTTGAACTTGTTTTGAGCTTAGGTCACTGTCGCAGTCTGCAATGAACTGCTGTCAGATTTTCAGATGCAAAGTCACGCCCCTGGCAATGTGATTACTAAAGCACTGATTCTTTCTTTGCCACCCATCTTCTCTTTGCTGCTATATGGTACACACGAGTAACAATAATGCATATGTTTAAGTACTTGGATTCTCTATTTTTCCCTCTAATTCTTTCTTGTTGTCCTCAGGCCAGAGAAAGGAATATGTATCCCTGGACATCCCACCATAGTCAACTGCTTTACTTGTTGAATTGGCTTCTGATAATCTATTGTACTCTGCTTGTACCAGCTTTGTAATGGCCACCACTGGTAGCAGTATAGGCCCATGTCAGTGTACTCTGGTCCACAGAAATGGCTGCAGTATCCCCAACAAATGGTGGCAACTCCCATGTAGTACACTTTGCATTTATGATAGTACAGGCCAAGACTTGGTGCCAAACTTGTTTCATGACGTTGGCAGTATTATGCACCTGTATGTAGATGTAGAATTGGCTTCTGATGAATAGAAACCGTTTCAATACTGAGCAATGATCTGTCCAGGATTTTATTGTTTCTCAATGAATGGAAGCCACCACAGGAAGAGTTTAATAAGTGACTGATACTCCAGGCTAAACCACTAAGACAAGAGTGGGTAAAGTGTTGTATTTCAAGTTATTATTGTTGTCTTCTATAACCATAATTCAGAATTATTACTGTCTGAAATCTCATTTAACCTCTTAACTTTATCTTGTGAACAATTATATCTATAACAACTTATTGTATTTATATACTAATATGAAGTCAAGCACTTAAAAGTGAATATTGTGATGGCATTCAAAATTGTGATGCCTTTTATAACTATTGATTGTGATAGTGATAGTAGTACTCTCTCACCCAGCACTACTCTACTCTGCTGTAGACTTTTGCGATAGTATTAGCACAAGTGAATATCAATTCTTTACAAAATGAAGTATTATTAAAGCGATAATTTGATTTTTCATGCTTTATAAAAGCAAATTTATGTTACCAATCATTATGATAATAATAAAACCATTGAAAAAAAGCCTTGGCTCTTATGTCCTATCTTTAACTTGAACACAGACTTCTATTTGAAGGTTCTGATGTACTTGGTACAGTGTCCCTTAAATCAAGGCTTCTAATTGAGAGGCAGACCTTTATATGAGGACATATAGTAATCTAATAATTAGGCAGACTTATTTTTAGTAGTTTAACTAGTTATTGGAAATGTCATTGAGATGCTAAAACTTTTTATTCAAATGCTTCTTTCCTATTTGAACTAAATGAAATTGGAACTTGTTTCTTTAAAAATCAATATGATCTTTATTACACGAGCAGTATTAACTTTATATATGCAATGCATCCAGCTCCATGAACAGTTTGTTGATGAAACTTCCAATTCTTGTTAATCCAGAGCTTCATATCCAAGCTACCCAGCTACAGCATCATA
>NW_003552392.1:0-2073 GCF_000090795.2 Amphimedon queenslandica | reverse complement strand
GTCATAGCTATAGGGACAATGAGACTGAGGAATACATAATGTCTCTCTCACCCTCTGTGTGTTGGTAAATCAAAGGCCACGCTGAGTCCTTGCTGACCAGCTTTAATGTTTGCTTTGTAAAACTTATTACTTTCTTCGACTGTACTAAACCCGGCATACTTAAGAAAATAAAAGTATCATTAATTAGAAGTAAAAGTTAATAAGCAATCAATAAATATATTAAAGCATTTCATTAAACTATGTACTTGTCTAATAGTCCAGGGTCTGTGTGTGTACATGGTGGGGTAGGGCCCTCTAGTAAACGGGTACTTCCCGGGTATCTCAGACTCAAGACGGGAGGTATCATCTTTAGTGTATAGCGGCTTTATGGAAATACCCTATTGAAAAAGATATTTAGACACTCCATTTTTATAATTTTTCCTGATACATACATGTATACATGTTCTTATGCTGTGTAAAAAGTTTGGGCTGATTCCGATCAAACTTGGGTTTTCATGAATTTTTTAAGTTGCTTAAAAATCGGGCCAAAGTCCTTGTACTATAGTACAGGGATTTTGGTCAAATTTTGCCAAAAATGAAAAGTAGAGAATTCTCCATTCTTATAACTTTTTCTGATACATATACATGTACTTATGTTGTGCAGCAGGTTTAAACTGATTCCGATCAAGTTTGGATTTTTTACGAATTTTTAAAGTTGCTTCAAAATCGGGCCAAAGTCCCTGTACTATAGTACAGGGATTTTGGTCAAATTTTGCCAAAAATGAAAAGTAGAGAATTCTCCATTTTTATAACTTTTTCTGATACATATACATGTACTTATGTTGTGCAGCAAGTTTAAACTGATTCCGATCAAGTTTGGATTTTTTATGAATTTTTAAAGTTGCTTAAAAATCGGGCCAAAGTCCCTGTACTATAGTACAGGGATTTTGGTTAAATTTCATCAAAAATGAAAAGTAGAGAATTCTCCATTTTTATAACTTTTTCTGATACATATACATGTACTTATGTTGTGTAGCAAGTTTAAACTGATTCCAATCAAGTTTGGATTTTTTACGAATTTTTAAAGTTGCTTCAAAATCGGGCCAAAGTCCCTGTACTATAGTACAGGGATTTTGGTCAAATTTTGCCAAAAATGAAAAGTAGAAAATTCTCCATTTTTATAACTTTTTCTGATACACATACATGTACTTATGCTGTGTAGCAAGTTTAAACTGATTCCGATCAAGTTTGGATTTTTTACAAAATTTTAAAGTTGCTTAAAAATTGGGCCAAAGTCCCTGTACTATAGTACAGGGATTTTAGTTAAATTTCATCAAAAATGAAAAGTAGAGAATTCTCCATTTTTATAACTTTTTCTGATACATATACATGTACTTATGCTGTGTAGCAAGTTTAAACTGATTCCGATCAAGTTTGGATTTTTTACAAAATTTTAAAGTTGCTCAAAAATCGGGCCAAAGTCCCTGTAATATAGTACAGAAATTTTGATCAAATTTCATCAAAAATGAAAAGTTGAGAATTTTTTCATTTTGCAATTTTTCCTGATACATATACATGTTCTTATGCTATGTAGAAAGTTTGATTCCGATAAAATTTAGATCTTAAAATAAATTTTTAATGTTGCTCAAAAATGCTTGTCAGCTCATGAGGTTTGCTCACTAAGCAATGCTTTGTGGGGAACCCTGCAGTATAGGACATGTTATTGTGTTAAGCTTTTCATAAATTTATTTCAAAAATTATGTTGTTCAGAAAAAATGGTAGAACAACACAGAATTTGGTTAAACAATTGAGCAATATGGTCGGAAAATGTCTGATGTCCGACTGTTATTTCAGGCTCTGATAGTTTAATTTAATTTAATTTAATTTAAATTATTATGCCAGTAGTAAAATTAGAAATTAACAGGGTCCCGTAATTAACAGTGAACCTCTAAGGTAAAGTTTAAGCAGCCCCCAGCAGCCTCTTACTTCAGGAGTGTTCCATGTTAGTGTCTGGTTAGGATCCTTCCCTTTCAACTGTTTCTTTGCTAATTCAAACCACTCAGTGTCTAAAGATCCAGCACCACTTGCCTCAGA
>NW_003552390.1:0-2074 GCF_000090795.2 Amphimedon queenslandica | reverse complement strand
GCATGAAATGTAGACTCATCATGATAAATCAAAACTAACACCTTATCAGCAGCTGGATCACCGACATCAAATGAGGTAGAAAGACCATCAGAGCAGTTTGGTGGAGGTAAATGAGTTTTTTCCAATATTTCTATTTTTCTTAAAAATATTCGACGATACTCCACTACATCCTTTCGTTCATGTCCATCAATATATATGCCCTTTTTGTGCCTCTGTGAACGAAATCCTAGCTCATGTAGCCACTTCACTGCAGTTCTTTCCTTAATTGACTGTGGTAGTGATGGTGGAAGGTCTGCATTTGGCAAAAGATCAGTGTTGACCCAATGGCAGAACTTCAATGCTGTCATGTTTGGCTTCCCTTTTACACATGCATTGCTACGAACCCATTGGGAGGCTTTAGATCTACATTCTTCATCATCTAAAACAAAAGGGTGCTTATGCTTACCTTGTTTCGACTCATGAAAAGACCCCTTGTTAGCATGGAATTCACTTCTCCAATTTCTGACTGTTTTCTCATTTACATCAAAAAGCAATCCAGACTCCTTTGCTGCAGCAACATTAGTTAAACCAAAGCGGGTTGTAAAGCAGTCCATCATCATTACAGCCAAGACCTTCAATGTCTCACGTGGGATTGTAGAAAGGTACTCTTCATAATTCTCAGAGGGCTTAAATTCCACATCAGTATCATCAGCATCACTAAAATCTTGCACATTAAGTCGGGCTTCACTAAGATCAGGGATTTCAATTGTTTCTTCTTCATTTTGACTGGATTCACTTTCAACATAAGCTACATCACTTACTTTTCTCCTTTTTCTAGACCTTACCTTTCTCATTTTATCCTGCAGAGCTCTCTTTCTCTTCCAACTAGAAGAATTCATCTTTATTCAAATTCAAATTTTGAATTCAAAAAACGGATTTTAGAGTAATTTACGGAAATATTAAACCACGCCCCTTTTTGGAAATTAAACCACGCCCCTTTTTCATGGCGGCCTGATTTTTCTTTCTCTCTCTCTCTACTGGAGTTGTTCTTCTATTTTTGTTGTTTCTTTGCCGGCCCACATTATCCCTTAACTTGATATTGTGCCGGCAACTAACCCTGGTTAGTTTTATTACTTTAGTAGTGTTTTTCTGGTGTTTTCCTTCTAGTCACGTGGCCCGGTCCAGTCCTAGCCTGAGTCCGCGCTACTGACCATTTGCATAGTTATGGCTACCAACACCAGTGCAAGTACTTCTGTTGATGACCTCAAGAAACTAAAGATTCCCGAGTTAAAAGAGAAGCTGCGGAGCTTTGGTCTTGATGTAAAAGGGTCAAAGAATGAACTAGTGGCCAGGTTGGCATCCCATCATGCAACTCGTGTTAAGTCAATTCCGGCTCCTGGGTCTGTTAGTTCTTGCTCACCCAACTCGAGTGGAACTTTCCAGTGTCCAATTTGTGAAGGTGATATTCATGATAATACTCAGGAGTCTATTTACTGTAGTGGCCATTGTAAAACTTGGGTTCATAGAGGTTGTGGGGGTTTATCACCATCAGCTTTCACCTCAGCCAAATCATCTGGCCCATTTCATTGTCCTTCTTGTCGCCTCAATTATCAGTCTGATGCGATTGAGTCTTTTAAGAAAACTATAGCTGACCTTGAGCTCAGGCTGTCCAACTCAGTGTCATCTCTAGAATCTAGACTTGACTCTCTATCAGAGGACCTTTCTACTCTACCACACTCAGGTACTAACACCAATGTTGACGGTGATGGGCAAAATGTCACTGTACCCGGTGGTTCCTCTGGGGCTCTCCAGTGCTTCTCATCATCCTGGTCACTCAGTCAGGTCAGTCGACAAATCAAGGAGCCAATTCTGTGTTGTCCTCAGGGGTGTTCCTGAATGTAATGCTGGTACTAGTCGTCGGGACAGAATATCTTCTGATTTGGACTCAGTCCACCGTATATTTAATAATATTGACAGTGATATTGACCATGCTGCCATCAGGGATTGCCGTCGGTTGGGGAAGTTTACTCCTGGCAATTCTGGTCCTCGATCACTTGTTGTTACTCTCACCAGGACTAAAGATGTTATATCTCTT
>NW_003552389.1:0-2075 GCF_000090795.2 Amphimedon queenslandica | reverse complement strand
CAGTTCCTAATATGACGTACATTTTCCATTCATTTTGTATACTGTACACACTACAATACCACTGTATGTGTGGGTGTGTATTTACAACCACTATAAATGATACCATTAGTTTATAAATTAAATACATTTATTTATAAATATATAATGTATCTTATTGTGTCTCAGTATATAGTGAAGCTGGTGAGTGGATAGTACAGTCAGTACTGGATGGTAATGATCTCACTAGTAAGAACTATCAAGAAAAGTATCAATCGTACAGCAAGACCAGAACATGGTGGATGGATCAGCTAATAGAATATCCGACAGAGAGGGAAATGAAGCTTCAGAGATATATACAATCTTTACATGAAGACCTACAAGTGGCTCATGAGAGCAAAGTATCACTACAGAAGGCACTGGTTGAGGCCAATAAACAAGGTATATAGGATACTACACACACACACACACACACACACACACACACACACACACACACACACACACACACACACACACACACACACTTTAACTGTACTAACTGATTACTATTATGCAGTATTGTGTGGTTATTGGTAGTGTGAGTGTGTGTATTAGTACTGGTTTACATTATGATACTAGTGGATTAGACAATGTTGAGTATGGAAATAGTATCCTGTACTCAATAAAAAGGTCAAATTGTGGATGCATTAGAAATAATGAGATTCATGTAGAGTGAGCTCTGCTTACCATATATGGTATGATTAGCAATAATCATAGTACATGTATTTATGGGCTACTGTACATGCAGTGCAAATTTGTATAAGCTAGAAATAATATTGAATATGATTATCTAATGGTTTGTACATTGGTTGAACCAGTGTTTGGTGTGTATATATTATCTGTATATTCTGTTGTGTTATTATGCATATACTGATTACTCTCTTCTTTTATATTATTATTTAGTTAAAGGTGATGATAGTAATGATATTATGAGCAGTGTATTAGAAGAGATGAGACAAGAACAGGAAAAGTTGATTAAAGAGAAACAGATTATTACTGGTTAGTGTATCATCAATACATAATATTAGATGAGAGAATATTCTATTAATGTATAGAGGATAATGAGAAACTGAAACTCAAAGTTGCTGATAATGAAGTATTTATAACTGAAATATTGGAAGAGAAGACACAAGTAGAGGAGAAGAAACAGATTATTACTGGTTAGGGTATCACCAGCACATAAAAAATTGAGTTAATATTCTATTAATGTAGAAGATTATGAGAAACTGAAGCTCAAAATTGCCGAACTATTGGAAGACAAGGAGGAACAATATCTCAAGGAGAAACAGATCATTATTGGTTAGTTAACTATACACACAGCATGTATTAGATTAGAGAATATGTTTATTGTGTAGGCGACGTTCAAAATCTCAAAACTGACATTTTTGAGAAAGACAAAGTTATAGTAAAGCTGACATCACAAGTAGAGGAACAATCACAGAATGAGAAACAGATCATTACTGGTTAGTGTATCATCATCAAGTAATGACAATTTTTTAATATTCTATTAATTTATAGACCTTAAAGAAAAGGAGTTGCACATAGCTAAACTAGTGAAGGAAAGACAAGAGAGAGTCCTCAAGCAACCTATTAAAGAGACTAGTTCCATTGGACTACAATTTAATTACCTGATCCCTTCAATGGGTAAGAGTATTATTCTGTGACTGACTGTGTGTATACAATTGTGTGCAGGGTTGAGAAAAAATCAGATTTTTTTCAAAAAAAATCAAAAAATCGGATTTTTTAGAATTTAAATCACATTTTTAGATTTAAATCAGATTTTTTTAATCAATAATAATTTAAGTGAATGTTAATAATAAAAGATGAATAAATTATGTAAAGTAATGTTCATTTGTCTAAAAGTTTGTATAAGAAAACCAGTTTTCCAGCCTTTTCTGTGCCTAGATGATGTTATACACTGTACTATACTATACACAATGCACAACCAGGTATGGTGCAATAGATTATTGCACAACCAGGTATACGGTGCAATAATCAATGCAAAAAATTTTTTTCAACTGATAATTACAAGTTGTGTAACACTTAAAACATTGTAC
>NW_003552388.1:0-2075 GCF_000090795.2 Amphimedon queenslandica | reverse complement strand
TCAGCTTTTTCTCGTCATCTTAACATTGGATAATATTATATCTAAAGCTAAGTAAAGCATCTTTACAGACATTTATAGGCAAGAAATGTGTATGTGAAACTAGAAGACTAAAGTTAAATAAAATAAATGATATATAGAAAGTGATTTTATCAGCAGCATTAAACTTTCATCATGTAAATCATGTGCCATGCCTAAGTCATGATGCATGCTTTGAAATCATCAGGAGTAGATTATAGATGGATAGATCCAGTGCCATATAATTGCTTTGCTAGCTTAGGCTCGCCCCTTAATGTTCTACATTGCTTCTAGTAATAATAATAATAATAATAATAATAATAATAATAATTGTGTATTATTGTTCAATATTAGGTTGGTATTGCCATCTGCTATAGAGAGGGAAAGGAGGAAGAGTAATTTTGAACATTATAAGGACACCACACTCTCAGCCTGTGAGTACATGTACATGTATGCATGTATACATTATTTGTTTTTAATTTACATGTAGTGTTTCTGGAGCTAATGGTTAGAATATTTGAGTAAGTTACATAGGATGATAATGATACTTGAAGAACCACTCCAGGTTAGGATAGGCTTACTGAGGGTAGTAGCCATGTTTTCTGGGTCATTATCTCTCCTCTTCCTTCTTCCTGTTTTTTGTTCTCTCTCTCTCTTCCCCTTTTATTCAATAAAGTCTGGTTTATATGATGTCCTCCCTACTACTATTGGAAGGTTTGGTTCCTGAGGATTTGAGGCTTTTGCTCTGTGGGTGTCAGCAGGTTGAACTTGACGTACTCAAAAAGATAACAACTTTCACTGACGAGACTTGTAAGTGAAAATAATGTAATTGATCTAATTAGTTATTTTTACTAAGTAATGTTTGGTATTTTCTTGAATGAATGTATACACATATACATGTATAGTACATGTACATGTATAGTACATGTACATGTATAGTACATTGTACATGTACAAATGTACAGATGTGCATTTGTCTGTTTTCTATACATGCACTTGTGACCTTAAATGTAATTTAATTATTGGATTCAGAAAGGCACTTCATTTATCAGAAGCAAATGCTTTTCCTGATATACATGTTCTTATGTTGTGTAGAAAGTTCGAGCTCATTCCAATCAAAATTGGATTTATTGGTGGCATAGGGAAGTATACACATTGTAGGTAGAGGTATTCAGAAGATATTAAAGGTGTGGCCACAGGCCAGAGCCCCGCCCCCTCAGATTCACTACTTGATGTTAGCACCAATCCCAGTACAGATTGGACTCAATAGGTCAATGGAAATGAAGGAGAGGGACAGAATGGGGACATCAAATTCAGTGAGTATAGTACGATATCCATGTACATGTACATGTACTTTTTGATTTACATGTACAGTGTACAGTACAGTATGTATCAAGGGGTCCGAAACGGCCTCCAAAAGTGTACCAGATTTAAAATCCACTCAAATTTTGACTGGATTTTTGGATTTTTTTGGATTCTTGTTGGATTTTTTGGATTTTTTCTTGGATTTTTTGATCATATAACATTAATAAATAGTATCCACCATGTTATTAAAGTTAACTAACCATTAGTTATCTTAATTAACTATTAATAATGGTTAATTAACTATTAATAATGGTCAATTAACTATTAAAAATTACCACTCATTTAATAATAGCAGTTAATTAACTATTTTTAATGGTTAATAAATCATAGACAGTAAATCTTTGAATATTGTGACTGGATTTCCTTGGATTTTTTTGGATTACTGATTGGATTTTTGGATTATTGCAAGGATTTTCTGGATTACTGGTGGATTTCTGTGGATTATTGGATTTTTATTGGATTATTGGATTCTTTTACTGGATTTTTTTGATTTTTTGGAAAGTGTACCAGATTTTTCTTCGTTGCGGACCCCTCGGTATGTATAGCAATGCATCTATAGATAAGGAACTCTCCCATTTGAGAGAGACTGTGTTGTACATGTACAGTATGTACATGTAATTATTGTGTATTAATTCTCATCATTAATTTTCTTGTTATTTTCAAGAGTCCAGATAATGGGATTGTCTTATTATTGT
>NW_003552387.1:0-2075 GCF_000090795.2 Amphimedon queenslandica | reverse complement strand
TAGAAGTACATGTACGTCTTTTAAGTACTAATTGTAGCATTTTCTCAATAACATGTGTAACAAAAATTGCTAATATATAATCTGCCAATGCACATGCACTTTCCACAGATTATCTATATATTCCTTACCAGTGTGCAGTCTTCCTACACTGAGATCAGACCCCAGTTCATCCTTAGACCAGTGACCCAATCTACTGTCCCACACCAGACCCCTTGGATCAGTGTAGAAATATGAGTCAGGAGGGCCCCCTGAGATACCTTTAACCTCGGTGAGCTGAAGGACAGCAACATGAGGCTCTGGTAGAGCTACTATCCTAGCCATCCTCTGAAGGATAATAATAATAATAATAATAATAATAATAATAATAATAATAATAATAATAATAATAATAATAATGAATAATTAATGATCGACGTACTTCAGGAGCACATAAGACTTTATCACCTAATTCTAAATAAATAAATATATGGATAAATAAATAAACAAATAAATAAACAAACAAACAAATAAAGAAATAAATAAATTATATATACACTATACATCATACCAGGTTGAAGTGTTGTCCTTTGTCTCCTTCCAGTGGGTACTGATGGACCAGCTGATGATACACGCCTGGGGGGAGGGACAGGGGAGGAGGACCGCCTGGGGACCTATGAATAATTAATGAGCAATTAATGAATAATTAATGAATAATTAATAATTAATGAGCAATCAATGTAATAGATTAATACATGTAGAATAGAAGGTACTTGGAATATTTGAGAAGAAGCTGATTTGACTGGTGATGAGTGACTGGTTTGTTTCTGATGGACAGTCAGTGACCTGTTGTGGTGTCTCTTAGAGAAGACGTTAGTGGTGGTAGCTTGTAACAGGTAAGTGGCTATTTCATGATAAAGATCCCACACATCACCCTGGAGCAATGGAGGAGGTGAGGATATGACAGATACATGTACATGTATTTCATTATTATAGTAGTACAGTACAGGTAGTCTGTATTGTATTGTATATTGCAATATGAAATTCATGAGATTGAATAGTAACATTATAAGAATACAATAAAACTGCTATACAGATACCGTATAGCGGGCAATTTTGGAGGGGATTAAATTTGGTGAATTTGGCATTTTGATAGCCATTCACCAAAATAAAATCCGCCATTTTGAGCCATTATACGTATGCTCAATGGTATGTGGCCACAAATTTACCAAATTAAAATCCACCAATCACCAAAATTTAACAATTCGCCAAATTTTAGTCCCGGCCTCCAAAATTACCCGCTATACAGTACATGTATTCTCTTACTCCATTGTTCTGTATCCTCCAGGCTATGTGGTTAATGACACTACCAATATTAGTATCATTAGTAGCCACTGATACCATCTCCAGTACACCTAATGATAATAATAATAATAATCACATATACATGTACATGTATTTATGCTGCGTAGTAAGTTCAAGGTGATTTCAATTGAATCTAGATTTTTTAAAGTTGCTCCAAAATCGGGCCAAAGACCGTAAGCTATAGTCTTTGTTCTTTGGCCAAATCTCATCAAAACTGATAAAGATTGCTTCTCAAAAATGTGAACCAGTGTTTGATGTGCTCATGAAAATACTATTTTACTATTGTTCTATGTTCTATTTTTAGTAACACAAAGTAACACATTACTCTATTTATAGTAACACGTTACCATTATTAGAGTCCAGATGATGAAAGAATGCTGGTACTAGACACATTAAATGAACCACCTCAGACGCTAATAGACACCTGTACTGCCTGTACTGGGCGGAGCCTCTGTGAGTAGGGGGTGGGGCAGTAGGTGTGGCTAGGGAGTGGCTAATACCAGTTGATACTGTAGAGGTGGAGGAAGCTGGGGTACAGCATCTAGTGGGACTGAATTAATAATTAATAATAATTTGTTTGTTTATTTATTGTTATTACCTTGTGTTTTCTCTGTTTGTTGTTTTTCTAGTATAACAGCTAATTAATAATTGTAGCCCCTGATATAACTGTGGATAAAGACCACCCCCCTAATTAATAAATAATAATAATAATAATTACTATATTAATAACGAAT
>NW_003552386.1:0-2076 GCF_000090795.2 Amphimedon queenslandica | reverse complement strand
CACACTGAGATATCATTAGTACATGTAAAATGAGTTTAAAACGAAACTTGAATGACTGGGACTAAGTCTGATTAGTTTCTTGTAGAATGAAACCAAGAAATAAAACAATAAATCAGTTAAAGCATCTATGTAAAACAGCCCTTGAAAGATAAGATCTCAGTCTGATTAGTCACTGATGGTATTTCAAACTATTCTCTGAAACTAAGGAAAGGAAAAACAAATACTAAGCAGAAAGGAGAATAAGATGTTAAAGAGCGATTTGAAATGATAATAAAACTCAGTCTGATTTGTCACTCCCGGTATAAGTTATACCTCGAAGTTAAAAAAAGTACGAAGTCCATAGTATATGTAATACTTTAAAACCAACATCAAATGATAAAAAATCAGTGTGATTAGTCACTTCTTGTAGCCTAATGTACACTATGATACTAAAAGAAGAAACAAATAATGAAAAGTAGAACAAGAATTATCATTTGAGAAACCAACCTTAAATGATAACATTTAGTCTTACAAGTCATGGTGGTATTTTAAATTGCACTATGAAAGTGAGAAAAGGAGAAAAGAATCAGTAGTACATTAAACATCATTTAAAAATTAACTTCCAGAATCAATCTGATCAGTCACTCACGCTATTTCAAAATACAGAATGACACTAAAACAAAGAAAATAGTAAGTAGTTTTTTAAAACTAACACCACTGTATAAAACTCGGCTCATTAAATTAATTTTGGTGTAACGTATACTATGAAACTGAGAAATAAAGAAACAAATGTTTAGTGAGTGAAGTATAAAACACCAATTTAAAAGCCAACATCAAATGATAACTCAGTTAGTCGAGGTATACAAATGGTACGGTTTAAAATACAAGTGACCAATTAGAGTGAGTTTTTATTGTTTAAAGTGTAGCAAATCAAGAATATGTGCTATTAATGCTGGTTAATGGCTAGCTTGAAGGCAGGCAGGATTGCTGCTAGAGAAAGAGAGCTAACGATGCCTCGTGTTGACATCCA
Source organism: Amphimedon queenslandica (assembly GCF_000090795.2). Classification (NCBI taxonomy): domain Eukaryota; kingdom Metazoa; phylum Porifera; class Demospongiae; order Haplosclerida; family Niphatidae; genus Amphimedon; species Amphimedon queenslandica. The sequence continues at coordinate 1,067 of NW_003552386.1, read as the reverse complement.
AACACTGATTATAATAATTACACAGCATGAATTATATACAAAGATAGTTCATGAATATTTATAAGTTCTGATGTGATGTCATTATGAGTCAGCTCACTACAGTACTCCCCCGCCAGACGAACAGTCATTACAAAACCAATGAAGAGTGAGTAGATCATCAACAGCAGTCTATCAATTGAGTCGTTGAGGGAATCGGACGTCAACCTGCACAAGTAATGTTGGTATCAGAGCGAGTACCGTCGGTCTCCGAACAAGTAGTGTTGGTATCCGAACAAGTACTGTCGGTCTCCAAACGAATAGTGTTGAAGGAAGAAAGAGTGGTGGGAAAATTAGAAAGTGAAGGTGCTGAAAATGCCTGAATGATACAGGAGGTGCTGTGGTTAGTGCAGGACCGCCTTGTTTATATTGAGATCCAAGTGAGAAGGGTCGATTTGATAAGGCAAGCAAAGGTCAAACATGGTTGAGCAAAAGGATGACAAAAGAGAAATAAACAGCACATAGAGAGTGACAGCTAGGGGTAGTGAGAAACATGCTGCAGAGTGTTTCACGACTTGTTGGAGTCAATCATCAGTGGGTCCGCGGGTTAGAGGTACAGAGGCAAAGAGCAAATGGTGGATATGGGTGGGTATAGACCGACAGTGAGTCGTCGTGGCCAGAGAAACCCAGAAATAAGCTGCCTTTATAGTCGTCTGACAGCGAGTTGCCAGACAGACGAAATTGAGCGTACGAGCTAGAGAGGCCAGCGTAATTATGAGAGAGTAGAGGAGCATGTAGACTAGCAGTGAGATCGAGGCCAACAATTACTGCTGCTGCTAAACCCTGAACAGTGAGTCAGGGCCGACCGGGTCACCAATGTAGCAAATCAAGAATGAGTGCTATGAATGCTGGTTAATGGGCAAGAAGGCAGGCAGGATTCCTGCTAGAGAGAGAAAGCTAACGATGCCTCGTGTTAATACCCAAACACTGATTATAATAATTACACAGCATGCATTATATACAAAGATAGTTCATGAATATTTATAAGTTCTGATGTGATGTCATGGTCAGTCAGTTCACTACAAAAGTAG
>NW_003552385.1:0-2076 GCF_000090795.2 Amphimedon queenslandica | reverse complement strand
TATTTATGTCAGGTGATTAAGAATTCTTGTGCCCCAAGTATTGGTTATTGGGAGCATGTACATGTACATGTACATGCATATATTTATAAAGTTTTACCTTTAATAATTAGGTCGTCACTGCTGGTTGGTGTTCTATATTATGGGACCAATTAAGTATTTCACTTGTAGCACGATACAGTGAGATTAGGACACTAGATTCTTTGTCCCAGAACTACAAAGAATTCATGAACAATGGAGGAAATTTGAAAAAAGCCATATTTCACAACAATGTAATAGGAAAGAGATTCTTCAATATTAGTCTGACACAAGTAATACTGTAATAGCTGTGGTCACTAAAAATAAAGTACTTATAGGTATGTCCACCTGGATAAAATATTACTCTTGATATTTTCCAACGACTGTTTAATCTCCTTGAAAACGATTGCCATGAATTGGATCTCCTAATGATCACAAAATATCAGCATATCACCTTATGAGTTTCCTCTTTTTTCCATGAATATAACAGTGCTAGACTAGCGAAATCAAGTGTAGAAGAAGAGAAGGCTCGTGTTTTATCAGAAACGACTCAAGCCCAGCAATCCCTTATACTACAGCTATTAACTTTACCTGTTAAATCTCAAACCAAATCTCAAAACCATTCTCAAATACAATCTATAACTTCCATCATCAATGATAATAATAAGACGATTGGCGGATATAGTAATTTAATAAATAGAATAAAATGAGTTTATTTATTGTCAAACTTTTAGGAATCTTTACTGAGTCAGAAAAAGAAAGTAACCATCAGCGGTTTCAGCAAAAAAGACGGTCCTTGTGTTAAGCATTAGACAGTGCTCTGGCTTCTTTTAACGTAGAACGTCAAGCATATTATCGGGGATCACTCATTGGAAATCACATACATCAAACATTGAAAGTAAATTTGACATATTATTATCATCGTAATCCCATTTTAGCCCAAAAACGTGGATACATTATGCTCAAGTGTAGTGGATACTGTCATAAAACATCAGTCTAGCCAGAATTTGATTTCCAAAGTGTTTTTCAGAAGTTTTTAAAAGCTTTTTCACTGTTTCATTAGTGTAAGGAATTATGATTCATCATCACTGCTGTCATACTGTCAAATTACCACTTTAGGTCAAAACACATTCTATATAAAACATATATGTAATAATTATGATTATTAATAGGTCTTCACATTGACGAGTTTGTGGAATACTACCAGACAACATTCCCTGATGCCAAATTTATACCAAAACTCTACATGTTGGAGGACCATGTCTAGCCATGGGTAAACAAACGGCGAGTTGAATGTGGGATGATGGGGGAACAAGGTGCGGAGTCCCTCCATGACCACTTCAACGCTACTGAAAAATCATATAATAATATGAAGGACTGAATCCAGAGACTCGTACTTCAGGCACATCACCTTCAGTTATTGCCTGCCAACACGTCACTTGAGCCACCTCTTTTGAAAAAAAGGAGGACAAAGACTGAACTTTCTGAGGCTGAGCAAAGCACACATGCATGTAGCCCTCCAAAAAATAATTAATCATACTTGCATATAATCATACACAAAAATAATCATAACTGTTAGTATAAAATTCTAACCTAGAAAGACTCCAATTTACTCATCTGAAGTAGAGTTGGAAGCAGTAAGGATTAATTGCATCAATGCCATTACTTCTTCATTAAGATCTAAGAAACCATTAGCTTTAACCATACTAAATAATAATTGATAAACAGTAACTAAAATACTAGCTATAATTGTTAGCTTTTTTTCAAAATTTAAAAAATTATAATTGCAAATATTTTATGCCATGCCCCATTATTTCATAGCCACTCCTATTTAATGTTTTTACGTGTCTGTCTATTAAAGAAGAGATAACGCGATGAACTCTAATGCTACTACTACTTCCAAGCGCTCCAAACAAGGAGAGGGCAGAAAAGAGAGGCTGAAACATAAACTTGAATTGCTGAAAGCTGAGAGGGAAGATATTAGACTGGAGTCCTTAAGATTGGCCAGAAGGAACACAGCACTGAAAAGGTATGTCACAGCGATATATATATATATATATA
>NW_003552384.1:0-2077 GCF_000090795.2 Amphimedon queenslandica | reverse complement strand
AGGATCCCCATTAATTTCATGTTTTTGATGCCTTGGAGATTTGGCCATACACTGTACAAGGCATGTACAGTCAAACCTGTCTATTCCGGACACCTTGGGACCCAATAATACCCTAGCTCCTGATTATGAACCTGTCCTTATTTCAGAGGTTCATTAATACACATTACTATTGTATTGGGACTGATACTACCCCTCCTCATTATAGAGGTGTCCTTATTTTAGAGTGTCCACAATAGCAGGTTTAACTGTACATTGTATGTATGTTTTAAAGTGGACATAAGGTACAGATGTACACACACATACGTTCCATTATTCCTTCTCTCTCTTACTTTTCTTCTATACATTGCATGAATAGGTTGCTCTTTTTCGTGGGCGTGACCATCGATTCAGAGCTAGAAGATGAGTCCAGCTTGCGTTTGAACCCAGCCCCAGTCGGAGGACTAATCCCATTGATACCGAGAGGCTTAGGACTATGTGGAGAACCCAACTGTGGCTTTGAAAACCCAAGAGACAACTAAAAACATGTACATGTAGGTCGGGATTAATGGGGGTGGCTTACCAGTGACTCTCCAGTCTTGGTTTTTCCGACCGTGTTTGAGCGATTGTACGTAGCTACAAGAATATGGGATAGAAGGAAGGTAGACGTTATGGACTTACTTAAATTAGATGCCGCCAGTGATAGAGGAGAAGGTCTAAAAGCAAAACCCAGCCCACTAGAGGGTGTGGTCGGGGAATCCTCCAACGGGCTGGTTCTTGACTCGCTCTGACGCTAAGAGAATTAAAAACAGGCGAAAAGGAAAGAAAAGAAGCTTTTAAAATACTTAAAAGAAAGAAAAACAATACCTTATCTCCGGTTGCAGACATGGCGTTTTGTGTACATGTATTTACATGTATTGTGAGCATGCGCAGTGGACACTGCCTCGAAAAAGTCCCCGGGAATTTCGAAGAAAGTTTACGGAGTTGATTGGACGGACGTGAACGGAGTCGTTAAGATTAATTTCCGCGGTTTAATTCAAAGAGGAGGTGAAGATTTTCTGGTAGGAGGAGGAGAAGGAAAAGTGAGATAAGAACAGGACCAAAAATAGTAGCCAGAGAGCCAGGAGAAGACAGCCAGGCATAATGGATAGACACAGGAGAGCCATGAGCGTTGGAATCACAGTCAAGATTAAGAGGAGTAGTGGTAAGTCCTTATATTGAAGTGGATTGGAAATTTTCTCCTTTTAGGTTTAGTCCATGATGCATCAGTGACTGGGATAGACTCTTTGAAAGGCCTCGTGTCTGTGGAGTGGTATGAAAGTGGAGAAACTAAAGGAAAAGAGGTACATATAGATACATGTACAAATAAAAATACATGTATATACATGGTTTTGGCAAGGAATTCATATTGTGGATTGAAAAATTGCCAGTATATTTAAAAATTAAACAATTATGGTATGCATCCCATATTAAAATTTGTGTATACATGTACATGTATTTTATTAGATCAAAGGATTCGAAATTATTTCAAATTGGGAAGCATTCGACACATGCATAACTGCAAATAGTGTCTATTTTAATATTTAACATAATTGTAATTTTTAACTCTTTTCTCGCTCTATTTTCAGATTGATCTTGACTCGTTGATTCAACTCAACCCTCAGTTTGCTAATCTTATGACTCCGCCCACTTCAGCCACTAAAGCATCGAGAAGAACTAACATTGCAGCAGGACCCCTGAGTGTGAGCCGCATATTATTATTATTATTATTATTTATTTATTTATTTTTTAATATTAGGGTATACCTCGCCCCCAAGGTTCTGTTCGATTAAGAAATGTTGAGAATATTATTAGCACTAAAGGCAGTTCTAAAGGTAAGGTAGAGAGAGGGAGAGAGAACGTGTGAAAATACATAATTTACATGTTATGATATTAATGTGATTAATTCTTATATTGTGTGAATTTGTAGTATTTGTAATGTAGTATAGTTGGAAGTTGATTGGTTCTCTCGTTTTCTTGTTTTGTGTGCATGTACCTGCTGTCTCCAGTGGTTGATGTAATAACTATATATGACCTTGTTTTTATAACACTACATGTGTGA
>NW_003552383.1:0-2077 GCF_000090795.2 Amphimedon queenslandica | reverse complement strand
AATAGATTATGTTCTAGCCTACTAGCAAGACTACATAATATTATGTACTCTTCCTAGTAGGAGTCTAGGACTGTCATAGGACCTATATGTATACTCATACCCTTATGCCAATATATCGTAAGAGTATACTACCATAATGTTACTAGTAACTAACAACATGAACATAATCGATACTGATAGTCACAGAAGTTAAGTAAGTAAACTATAATTGTCCATCAGAGTAACTGCTCATTTAATACATAGCTTGAATTCCAGTCCTTGTCAAGTTTACATACAGTCTAGTAAAATGTCATTGTTGTTGCTGTGTTTACTAGTTACAATTGATGAAGGAGTAGGATATTATTGTATGGTTGATTGCACTGGATATAAACATGAACCATCACTGTATATAAGGACATGCTGTAAATGTAGTAAGTGACTAGTAACTTAGGACAGACTGTTACTGTTATATATTGATATATTATTTTGGTATTGATTCCTATTATTATTTTCTAAGGCATTTTGATTACAGTTATTTCTAGTATTATTATTATTGTTATTATGATTATTATTACTACTATTGTTATTACAATTATTATTATTACTATTATTAATTATTATTATTATTGCATTGCTGTACGATGTTATTTCTTTTCCTTCTAGCTGATGCTTATGATTTACTATGCTTATTAGTTCATGTATACTGATTCTGATTGTTGTGTAATGTTTTGTCATTGTGATGTAATATGATGTAATACTGTTTGTATATAAGTGTGTGCTCTTTTCATTTTTGTCAGAAGAGATTTTAGCCTTTTTACAATAATCAATATTTACAAAATACGAATGTCAAGCTCTCTCCATTCGGTCACTACAGTTACCATTAGAGGAATTGGTATAACAAGATATATTTTGTGTCCTAAAGTACAACCAGTCTTGTCCAAGAGGTACTGCAATAATAGAAGTGTTTAATTGTTGTATTATATAGGCAGTGATTGTAAGAGCTTGTTTGAGGATGGTTGCTAATGGAGGATTCCATTTGAAGTTAGTTCAGTAAAAGTAATTTATAATTAAACACAATTGGATCACAGGTATACTGTAATATGGAGACTGGTGGTGGTGCCGGGATGGACTGTATTTCAGAGGAGAAAAGATAATTTCTATAGGAACTGGACTGACTATGAGAATGAATTTGGTAACCTTACTGGTGAGTTTTGGTTAGAATTGAGCAAGTTTCATTGTCTTACTAAAGAAGAATCAAACACACTAGATCTAAGAGTGGACCTGGGAGACTTTGAGGGGAACACAGCTTATGCTAACTACTCTACATTCAGTGCTAGTGATGGTAGTACTGAATATATACTAACAGTAGAAGGATACTCTGGTACTGCTGGGGATGGTCTGAGCAGCCATCATAATGGAAGTAGATTCAGCACATGAGATAATGATAATGATGCATGGGAAGGTAGCTGTGCTCAATCTCTCACTGGTGCTTAATGGTATAATATATACCTGTTTTGATTCAAATCTTAATGGTTGTTATTTTAATACGTCAACTAATAATGATCAAGGAATTGCTTGGTGGCAATGGAAAGTAAACACTAGTCTCAAAAGTTCACAGAGATAAAAACTTGTTGTAACAATTAAATACTGTACCCCACACACATAAGTGTGTTTACATTGTGCTGATATTATCATTATGTCATTTCAATATTACAGCCTGTCATGATTATCAATAATAAAATAATAAATTTATTAATTAATGAATAACTGTTATAATGAGTAGTGATGTAGGCATGTGTGGGTGGGTAAAAGGATACTATAATGTCATTGAGCATGTACATAATGGTTCAGAACTAAAACGCTGGAATTATATAGACTAACAGATACAATTTCCAACTGTAAGTTTTATGACACTATAACACCATCTAGATCACTATAAAATTAATAAATAATAATAATAATAATAATAATAATAATAATAATAATAATAACAACAACAACAACAAGACAATAAATTATGCTTGGCTGCCTTTTTTATATGAACAGTTCCCTGTCATATAAAAAAGTATTTACTCCAAAATCTATAATCAACATGTCC
>NW_003552382.1:0-2077 GCF_000090795.2 Amphimedon queenslandica | reverse complement strand
ACTCTTTACTGTGCTATAACTATTATATATTTTAAGGTCCAACCTCTTCAACAACTATTAAGCTTTCTTCCACTACTACTATTCCTAACACAGTGGCTTCATCAACCACTAGCAGTACCACAATAAGTCAGTATTCCTTTATATTTATTACTCATAATCATTAATGATATTTACAGATACACCTCCTCCTGTAGTTACTGGAATATCTACTACTACACTCTTAAGCATTTCTACAAGCAGCTCCAGATTCTCTGTAACAGAATCAATGAAATATACAGAAACTGCAACATCAAGTGGTACTGCTGCATCAATGATTAGTGGACCAGTAGTTAGTACACCTGATCAAAGCACAGGGAGTAATACACTAATACTAGTAGGAAGTATTGGTGCAGTATTCATATTACTGGTAGTTACTATACTAGTAATATTAATAGTGAGTGTATTAGTGTGTAGGAGAAGAGGATCAAGCAATCCTCTCAATACTCATACTGATGTCCATCATCAAACAATAGGTGATTGCTCTATCATTATAATAATATTTACTATTATATTATAATTGGTATCATTAAGAAGTGAATGTAGCAGATATTGACAGTAAATGTATAGTATCAAACATATCCAGCAATCCTGCATACGGGATCATTGGAGGAAAGAACAGTAAGCACCTTAAGCAATGACACATCATAACTGTATCATTGTTATACAGAGTGTATTAATGTAGCTATTAATCCAGCTTATGGTATGAGGAGTGAAAGAAGACATGATAATAGTAATGTTTAACAATCTATTATTAATTATACTAATAATCAACTATCTATTATAATAAAAATAATAGTCATGATGAGATGATGATGATTGTATTAATGTATGGAATATTGTACAGGTACTGTAGGATCTGAATATGATGAACCAAAAACAGTGACAGGTAGTGATGAAAGTCATGATGTAAGTACATGATAAAACTTATCATCATGTTAGTGCATAATAAGAACAATTACTTTAATGATAATTACTTTATTGTAGGATATGATACTGAATGAGTCATACAACCAAATGAAAGTTGAAGAGGTTTATGATAACGTCGACTCTAAAACTCACTTTTAAACTAAATTGGTCCTCATGATTGAAATTATAATAATGCTTTGCAATAACTAATAATCATACTAGCTCTCTTTATTAAAAATTTACACACATGAAGCATCAGATTCAGATCATAGTTCTACTCTTATATTTTCTGTTGTTGAAAGAACGTGCATATTAATGGTAATTCTACAGTAGGTGGAGCTTACAATAATCCACGCCCATTAACCAGCGTAATATAATTAATGAATAGTTATTGAATTATTTAGATAATGAATAATAATTAGACTGATGGGTGTGTGTGTGGTTGATTAAGTTTTTAAAGAATTTCTAAATCAACGTGTCTTATCTCAGGGTTATCCTTCTAGTAAATAAATAAATAAAAACCAATGATTATAATCATGTGATTTTATGGCATTAAAAAATCCGCAAAATCTTAAACACTACATGTACAATTTAAATTAACTTTAATTAATAACTTGTACATGTATAATAAAGATATTTGACTAACTTTAAGTTTCATTTCAATTCTGTCGACTTCAGACCCTAATTTATCAACTACTTGTTCGCCATGTTCCAGCAGAAACCTTTCAAGTTCAGTCACTGTAGTGTAACCTTGTATATCCTAATTAATAATAATAATGCAATATTAATTATTATTAACATGGATCATTAGTACTTTTAGAATCCTCTCAAGGTCCAGTTTCTGTAAATGAAGTCTCGTCACTTCTCGCCCATCAAAATTAACTTCAGCTTTGAACCGAACGGAGTCAGGGCCTACAAAGAGAGAGAGAGATGATGATGATGATGTTACTAATAATACAGAATGAGATCCTCTTTGTACCTAAATCAGTCGCTTTCACATCATGAATTGATCTAAAGGAACAAACACAATAACAATAACAATAATAATAATAATAATGATAATAATAATAATAATAATAATAATAATAATAATAATAATGATAAGTAAATGTAATACTAGTACCTAATGATG
>NW_003552381.1:0-2077 GCF_000090795.2 Amphimedon queenslandica | reverse complement strand
TTACCCGCTTTATGGTATACGCTATGACAACTGGATCCATATTTAGAAAAAATGAAGAATTCTCTTCTGGCAATTTTGACAAGCTACCCTGTACTCTAGTACAAGGTCTTTAAATACATGTAAGTATAATTCTGTTTTCTCACTCCCTCTCTTTCTCTCATCATCTCTTTTTTCTATCATAATTATAGTGGGACTCTCCCCTGGTCAGGGGTTGGGTCTCAGTATCGTTGGTGGGCGTGGCTCTCCCACTAGGGACGTACCCATTTACGTAAAGAGGATCCTACCTGAGTCAGTGTTACAGAAAGACTCAAAGATAAAGACTGGAGATGAACTGGTAGCAGTTAATGATTTAATAATACATAATGTAACTAAGGACTATGCTACTGAAGCTCTTAATAATGTATAGGGAGCAGTGAGACTACTACTGATACAGGACCTATGAATGAGGATGATATCTGGAGACTGTATTGAATGAATGAATCTAGTGATTGGTCTCTTTATCTCTTTCATTCTCTCAGTTAATGTATTTCTTCTTGTCTTGCGTTCTTTTTTCCTTGTTTTTGTTTGTTTTAAGAATGTGTATTTTTGTTGTACTAAAAAATCATAATCTAGAGACTAATGAGATTCATGATCTCTGCCCACATGATTTATGAGTTTGATCATAAACCATTTATTGGTTTGATAACAGCTCTCTTGCTAACAGTCACAGCAAACTTAAGCAAAGACAAGTTTAAACATGGCAGCTCCTTTTTCAAGAAAATCAATGCTACTCCAGCCACGTCCACTAGGTTAGTTACTGTATATTGAGCCTGCTATTCTCAATTAATGAATTATTCTTTCCATTAGATCCTCATTATCTTATTGAGGTAGTTGATTTACTAAGGAGGCAAGGATATTCTGGTGTTGATTATCATAAACTTGGTCTTAGTTTGGGTCTGTCCCCTGACACACTTGATGATATTGAGAAAAAGGACAAAGGAAATGCTCGTTTATGTCTAATAGAGTGCTTGAGGGCATGGTTGGAACAAAAAGATAATGTAAAGAGTAAAGGTGTTCCAACTTATGAGACATTAATACAAGCACTGAGGGAGATAGGACAGAATGATGTAGCTGATGGGCTTGAAAGATATTTTCAAGGTAAGGCTTATGATTATCTATTTTATTGGGTATGACCACGGCAAACAAACTATGCTTACTCATTACATAGGTTTCTATACACCATTATTAGAACATGTAATAACTATTGGGCTGGGACGTGTTACTATAGGTATAAACTGTTCTCATGCACTCTCAGGCTTACTCATACATATACCCACAATAAGAATACAGCTCTTTGTACAGTTTTCCTCGCAAAAAATTATATAGGATGAATTCAAAAAAACTTTGCAACTTGTAAGCTAATACATGGCATTATTCTACATTTTAATATACCATAACCACAATGTTATTCTGACATTATAGACCCCCCTAGGCGCTAAGACTATTTTGTATGAATTATTTACGGTAGCCACCCACGATTAAAATTACTGACGGCAAGAAGCTCTCCACATCAAAGGCAGATCAAAGCCCAAGGTGCCGAAATGAAGCATAGCAAGAAAACTATGCTGCAGCAACAGTTACCTGGCTTATATGATGTAGTCTGGCCTTCATACTTTCCATAAATGCTGCTTGTAAGCCTGTAGTACCTTGTAGCGCTCAGAAAAATGGCCAGGGGGTGTCACTGCCTTTGATTTTTTTGATCTCGAGGCCTTCTTGCCGTCAGTAATTTACATCGGGAGTGGATACCGTACAGAAAATTTTTATTTATTATGAATGAATATTATTATTGTAATCATATTCATTGAAAATAATCTTAGCGCCTAGGGGGTCTATAACTACTCAGTACTGATACATAGTCACTCCCTCAGTAGCTACAGATAACCCACTTCTGAGTGACTCCTTTTGGCTTAACTCAAAAAATTTACATATCTCCCACTTTCATCATTGCAGTACCACCTATTACTCCTAAACCTACCAATACTGAAGACACTCCAGCTGCTGACAGGATAGCAGACACTCAAAATCCACTCACAGAAGG
>NW_003552380.1:0-2077 GCF_000090795.2 Amphimedon queenslandica | reverse complement strand
ATAATAATATACTCACTCCATCAGTAATTACTGTATTAATTAACATTGTTACTACAAGAGTACCTGTACAATGGAATGAGAATCAATAATACACTTATCTACAGTATAGTCTCTCTTAATGGACACTCTCTATAGCGTACACCTCCATTTAACGGACAGCACCTAGTGTACCAATTACATTCCTTACTGTATAAAATAACCTCCACATAAAGGACACTTCTGTATAACAGAGACACTTTCAAAGTGTCCATTATATAGAGGCTAGTCTGTACAATTATGTGTTGTCAAAATACATTTTTAATGGTACAACACTAAAACATCAAAAACAGAATCCATACAAGTTTCCCACAAACGCCCACACAAACCATCACTTTAGCAACAGTTGCCATAACAACAGTTCCCATTTAATTAGAATTGTACCATTTACCAATAAAATAATCGGAATCTGCAGATACATGCCATTTTTATGAAATCTGAATCGGTGAAGTTCATTGCAGATTATTATAACTATTAATAATTAATTAATAAAAGTTATTAACTAAACCCGTACCAGCCATATGATCCAAAATGTCAAAAAGAAGGTCATCAATATGGCAGTACTTCACTTGCTAGCAAAGAAGATACATGTAAGTTAGCAATTTGTAACCAGCTGTGTTTTTTCGCAAACTAAAAATAAAAAATAAAGATTTCTTTTGAATCGGTACTTACTGTACATCTGTATCAGCAGTTTTTATACAATCAGTTTTTATTTAATCTAAACATCAGCAAATTCTTGTATCAGTGCAACTCTAGATTTAATTTCGCTCACTTCACGGTTTAAAAAATTTGTGAAAATTTTTATACATGAAAACTATTTTTACCATACTAATAATGGTCAGTAGAAGAAAAATGCAAAAATTTTTTCCTGTGAATAGGTTGAAAGGCAATTTTCGTGGAATATTTTAGGGGTATATTTGGGAAATATACCCCCTATATTGTAATATCTTTAAAAGGAAAAAGGAATGTCTTTTTTATTAAAACGCTAATAAATATTACACAATCATTAGTGGGTGTGGTTTCTCACTTGAAGTGGGTGCCAGGGACACTCCCACCCGTTCACACGAGGAACGGCAGTTGATATCAAGTCATGTGACCTATCACGTGATCCTCCCTGTACTGACATCATCCAATACCTATAGAATGAAATTCAGTATAGACCACACCTTTATTTATCAGTTACCATGCCAACTGATTCAATACGAGTATATACGGTACTGATACACTAATACACAGACTATAAAGTACCTAAAGGACAATATAAGATCAATAACTGATTGAAAAGATAATAATTATAAGCACAAACTATGTTACCTCAAATCTCTACAGTAATCAGGAGGTGTGGCTAAATAGGTTTGTAGGTGGAGCTTATCGTTAAGGAGCCACGCCCTCTTTCAACTGCAGCTGTGCAGCATAATTGGCTTGTACCTCTGGCTTGTACTTTTGACTGTATCTTTTCATTTCTTTATCTTACAACAGTTGATCATTAACAGTGATAGAGGTAAGTATATTATAGTTCATTTTAATTATACTTTACTAATAATTACAAGATGATTGATGTCTCTCAATGGAGAGCAAGTATTGGACTTTGGAACTACTGTCAAGCTGCCTCCAGTAGACCAGCTAATGGCCGCCACTCTCACTCATTCAAAGCTGCAGTAGACAGCAAGTCAGGCAGTACTACATCAGGAGAGAAGACATCTAAACTGCCAGCAGCTCTGTCTCTTATTGTTTCTCTTCTTTTATCTTTATTAAGATATATGAAGCTCAATTTTATTCCTCCAACTGGTAAACAAACTAACAGTATATAATATTGTCATACAGTGTATTTACAATAGGTATAATTACTGTTACTGTTATGATCCACTGCCTCCAGTCATTAGTCTTGTTTATAGCTACTATTGGGAGTAGCTCTGACCTGATCTACTATTTGGTTTTACTTCTCCTCCTCCTCTTATCAGGAGATGTTGAACTCAATCCTGGTCCTATAACAGGTAAACATACACTTAATACAACACTCATTAACTGATACACTACTGCA
>NW_003552379.1:0-2078 GCF_000090795.2 Amphimedon queenslandica | reverse complement strand
ATCCAATAGGATGGAACTCATTATTTTGGTTTACCAGCAGAAAATGCTGCGATTGATGGAGGAAAGTCACAAACAGTGTGGACTGACAAGTAATTAATGAGTGAGAGTGAAAGGTTACTTTTGATGTCTTCTCTCTCTCTCTTTATTGTAGTAATAGATCTATAATGAGGGATCAGTTGAAAGGTTTCGAAATTTATTTTAATTGGGATTAAGTAAGTAATTATAGTTTATTCATTGTGTTTTAAGTTTTAACCTATAAAGAACTCTGAACAAGTTTTCCAAGTGGACTCAGTGGTTGTTTCTTCATTTATATGAGGCTTGACCAGCTTATCATAAAGTAGCCTGGGTCAACTGGGACCCATAGACTGTACTGTCCTTGCTAATGAACAAGTATACAACAATAATATTATTACATGTACATGTGATAGAGTGAAGGGATTGGAAACTCTGTCAAACTACTAAAATCCCATTGACTTTTATCAAGAGTAGATTATACATTGTACATGTACATGTACTTGTGTGTTTTAAGGCCTTTTCACACTGTCAGAAGTAATGTGCATTGATGGGCATTAATCATGTTCACACTAGAGTGATATATCAACAAAGTGCAAAGCGTTTTAAAAACTGTGCCAGTGTGAAAAGACCTTTATTTAATGCCATGTCAATAATGAGTGTGCATATACTGTAATATTAGAATTAGATCCTCTGTTTTAATTACGCATCTTAATTCATCCTAGTATTCCAGTTATTGTCATTATCTGCAATAATATTGTATGTATGTAATGTAAGTTGATGATAATGGTCATTCATGTAGGTTAGGGACTAAAGTTGAAAGGAGGTTGTTAAATGATTGCATTTCAAAATAACTATTAATTCTGAAGTATGTACATGTACATTCATACAAGGAGTTACCTGTTCTGTTAGTTAGTTGTAGGCTCTGTTAAATGCATTAGATGAATTGGACTGGTCAAGTGACGTTAAAATTTTGCAGAAGAATTAGATATGTCGTTTTGAAGGAGCTAATATTTATTTTCCTTTAAAGGTATAGTTGAATGAAGCATTTGTGTAGATGTAGATGTGTATGCAAAGCCTGAAGTTACATTCAAACAATGTTCAGACTTTGTATCTGAATATTGCTTAACTTGATGTGCCATTGTTATGAAACAGTCAGACAAGATTTTCCGCAGAAATTTGGTACATAGTATCTTGTCAGTGTTGCTCAAAAAATAATTTGGTACAGGGTATTTTGACAAAAATTACAAGGAGAGAATTTTCTATTTTATAATTTTTTTCTGAGTGATACATTATACATGTTTTTATGTTGCATAGACAGTTTGAGCTGATTCTAATCAAAATTGGATTTTTATTAATTTATAGAAGTTGCTTAAAAATTACAGTTCAACGACCAATGGGTATAGCCTTTGGTCATTTGCCAAATTTTGTCAAAAATTTTTAGGTGAGAATTCTCCATTTTTATAGTTTCTTCTGATACATACATGTTCTTATGTTGTGTATCAATTTTGAGCATACTCCAATCAAGTCTACTTTTTAATGAATTTTAAAAGTTGCTCAAGAATTGGGTCAATGACCAAAGCCTATTATAGCCTTTGATCATTTGCTAAATTTTGTCAAAAATGCCTAGGTAAGAATTCTCCATTAAAATTTTTTTGTGATACATTTACATGTTCTTATGCTGTGTATCAATTTTGAGCTGAATCCAATTAAGTTTGGATTGTTTATGAATTTTTAAAGTTGCTCCGAGTCCCGTGTGCTGTATTGTACTGCTTGTCAGCTCATGAAGCTCATGCATGCTGTTTGGCCCATGCTTTGAGGCAAACCCTGCAGTCAGACATGATTAATTGGTAATTATGTAAAATAGGAAATTTATATTTTTAAAAAAATTATGTTGTTCAGACAAAAATAGTAGAACAACACAGAATTTGGTCAGACAATTAAACAAAAATGGTCGGGAAATGTCTGATGTCTCACTGTTTTTCAGGCTCTTGTATGTTTAGTATGGAAATATTTCAATATAGTGTACACATACACGTACATGTAATTGCTAAATTTTGTTGATT
>NW_003552378.1:0-2078 GCF_000090795.2 Amphimedon queenslandica | reverse complement strand
TCCCTGGTATCTTTTCCTAGTGTGTTCCTGTTCTTTTGTATCTCCCCTTCTTTCTATCTCTCTTTTAAGTTTATAATACAATATTCAACAATACATGTACATGTACATGTACATGTAGACTAGTAGTATTGTACATGTAATTATTTATATCAGTAAAATGTATACTTGTACACTAAATGTACCTCCACTGTCTCTAACATACTCAATACTATGGAGTATTGAAGACAGACCAACAATTAAAGTTGGTTTTTAGTTTGATTGTGATAACATTGTACTATCATGTTAATCAATGTTTACCTTGTATAGGCTGGTTGGACTGCTCTTCATTGGGCTGAACTACTAGGTTATTCTGACACTACCACTATACTGAGAGTACACTCAGGTAATGTATTTATTAGTTTATTGAACTGATGTTATTATACTGTATGTAGTACTGTATTGTTAGAAAATTTTATGAAACAGCTTGAGTCATCAGCTACTGCTTCCTCCCTTACCATTTGTAGAATTAATTTAAATAATAAAAATATGTCACATGATTATCTGTTGTCCACTCCTTCCCTATTGATGTATGATGTAAGATGTAGAGGGTGTGGCATGATGGTCAGTACTTGCTCCTTCATAGTAATTGTATGTGATGTCACATGTTAGTATCATTGTTTACCCAATGACTGTAAAACATTAGTAGTGTCATTTTGGTGTCTTATGATGCTTGATCCCTCTCTTTTGTTAGAAACCTAACCTTTTGTATTGTTGATACAGTTACAGCATGTACATTCACTATTAGCTTCTTGTATGAATTAAATTGTGTATGAGTTATGTAGCAATAGCTTATAGTGTATAATGTGTATATTAATGCATGGTAGTTGTATCCCACTATTAGGTTACTATTGTTCCTTTTATGTACTCTTATGCATGTACAGTACAGTCCCTCACACCTGATGTGAGCCACACTGATGTACACAGTACACTTGGTATGTGTACTGGTATGTACTTGTATGTATTGGTATACTTTGTACATTTTTCATTTCTCAAAAACATGTACATGTACAAAACTCTGTCATACCCATTACATGTACAAGCATGTGTCTTATTGGTAGGTTTTTGCTCATAATAATGACATGTTTAACTTAATTTCTATAGAATCAGTTAAGTACATGTATTGTGAGACTATTCCTGGTCTACATGTACATGTACGTATGATAAACTGGAGAATAAAAAGTGATAGATCCTGAGCAGGTCCTGATAATAATAGCCTAAATTGAACAAGCCTGTACTCATGAGTGTACATGTACAAACTAACCTGTGAATAATTCTCTGTTTATGTTTCAGCTGCTAATGAGAATACATGTAAGTTGTTTTGATAACACCTTGTCACAATCATAATTGAATCCCATTTCAATACAGCATAATGACTTGTATAATTAATATGTGTATAGTCAATAGTTGAGTATTATGTAGAGCTTTTATATTAATGATACATGTACATCATTCTACATGCATTCTTCAATCATTCAATGATTTATTTATTAAGTTAATGAATGTAGAACATTTCATGGTTCATCTTGTCTTTGTGACCACTCACCTGACTTGTGTTACAGTGTCTTGTCCCATTTTTGAATTGTATTAATGTCAGTTATTAAAATATGAAGGTTAATGTTTAGCCTTCACATCTATTCATGTTACCATTACTCTAATGCATACAGTTCTACTTTGAATATTTTAATGTACATGTACATGTATTATTTGGATTAGTACATATACTGTCTATCAATTTCATGTACCATGTACATGTACTATCAGTGTAAGTACATACTGTACATGTACATGTACAGTGTATATTTGTCCTATTGACTGTCACGTGGGCACACTCATTAATGAGTACATATCAGTTCAAGTAACACATGTGAGTGAGGAAGAAGGAAGAATGAGCTATCAATTGAACATCATTCACTCATAGCTTCACCCATTATGTGTCTGCTCAATTGCTTCTTTATAGTGTTTCTTCTCCTTTAACTCATTTCACTTATGCTTTTTAAATTTGGTTTTTGTTGCTGGCACTTGTGTCATTGTTTGCTCCT